>NC_042968.1:91019075-91231575 GCF_901001165.1 Salmo trutta | reverse complement strand
GACAGGACTATGTCGAGGCACAGATCTGGGGAAAGGTACCAAAACCGCATTGAAGGTCCCCAAGAACACAGCAGCCTCCATCATTCTTAAATTGAAAAAGTTTGGAACCAGCAAGACTCTTCCTAGAGCTGGCCGCCTAGCAAAACTGAGCTCCTTTAACATACCAGCACCAACCTAGTTTGTTGTTGGCAATCGAGGGAGAAGGGCCTTGGTCAGGGAGGTGACAAAGAACCTGATGCTCACTCTGGCAGAGCTCTAGAGTTCCTCTGTGTCACGTCCTGACCATGGTAAGCTGTTATTTTCTATGGTAGAGTAGGTCACGGCGTGACAGGGGGGTTTATTCTATGTGTTCTGTTTCTATGTTCTTAGGTTCTAGTTTTTGTATTTCTATGTTGTTTGTTTGGGATGATCTCCAATTAGAGGCAGCTGGTCCTCGTTGTCTCTAATTGGAGATCATACTTAAGTAGGGGTTTTTCTTCCTGGGTTTTGTGGGTGATTATTTTTGAGTAGTGTTTGTTTCTCCTCTGTGTCACGGTTTGTTGTTTTGTTATTCAGTGTATATATATATATATATATATATATATATATATATATGTATTGCATAGTTTCACAGTGACAAAATGTGGAACGACACACACGCTGCACTTTGGTCCGCTCCTTCCTACGACAACCGTGACAATCAAGGCCTGACGCTTCCTATATCAAGGCACGACGCTTCCTATATCAAGGCCTAATGCTTCATATATCAAGGCCTGACGCTTCCTGTATCAAGGCCTGACGCTTCCTGTATCAAGGCCTGACGCTTCCTGTATCAAGGCCTGACGCTTCCTGTATCAAGGCCTGACGCTTCATATATCAAGGCCTGACGCTTCCTGTATCAAGGCCTGACGCTTCCTGTATCAAGGCCTGACGCTTCCTGTATCAAGGCCTGACGCTTCCTATATCAAGGCCTGACGCTTCCTGTAACAAGGCCTGACGCATTCTATATCAAGGGCTAATGCCTGCTACATAAAATTAAATTGTATTTGTCACATGTCCCGAATACAACAGGTGTAGACTTGACCGTGAAATGTTTACTTACAAGCCCTTAACCAACAATGCAGTTTTAAGAAAAATAAGAGTTAAGAAAATATTTACTAAATAAACTAAAGTAAAGAAAATGTAACACAATAAAATAACAATAACCAGGCTATATACAGGGGGTACCGGTACAGAGTCAATGTGGAGGCTATATACAGGGGGTACCGGTACAGAGTCAATGTGGAGGCTATATACAGGGGGGTACCGGTACAGAGTCAATGTGGAGGCTATATACAGGGGGTACTGGTACAGAGTCAATGTGGAGGCTATATACAGGGGGTACCGGTACAGAGTCAATGTGGAGGCTATATACAGGGGGGGTACCGGTACAGAGTCAATGTGGAGGCTATATAAAGGGGGTACCGGTACAGAGTCAATGTGGAGGCTATATACAGGGGGGTACCGGTACAGAGTCAATGTGGAGGCTATATACAGGGGGGTACCGGTACAGAGTCAATGTGGAGGCTATATGCAGGGGGTACCGGTACAGAGTCAATGTGGAGGCTATATACAGGGGGTACCGGTACAGTCAATGTGGAGGCTATATACAGGGGGTACCGGTACAGTCAATGTGGAGGCTATATACAGGGGGTACCGGTACAGAGTCAATGTGGAGGCTATATACAGGGGGTACCGGTACAGAGTCAATGTGGAGGCTATATACAGGGGGTACCGGTACAGAGTCAATGTGGAGGCTATATACAGGGGGTACCGGTACAGAGTCAATGTGGAGGCTATATAAAGGGGGTACCGGTACAGAGTCAATGTGGAGGCTATATACAGGGAGTACCAGTACAGAGTCAATGTGCGGGGGTACAGGTTAGCCGAGGTAATTGAGGTAATGTACATGTAGGTAGAGTTAAAGTGAGTCTACCTAACAAAACTTAGGAGATAAGGCAGAGAATGGTAAATCGTTCAATGTAAAAGGTAGAGAATGGTACATATTTCAATGTAAAAGGTAGAGAATGGTACATATTTCAATGTAAAAGGTAGATAATGGTACATTGTTCAATGTAAATGGTGACACTATATTTTCCTCTGTTTCTAACCAAGTAAGACATTTATCTTGATCAAATAATTTCTTAAGTGGTCAGAGATCTAGAGACAAAGCATAGAAGTTAGGTAAACATAAACACCCAAAACCTTTGGGTTGCTGGAGTCATTTGCATTCTGGGATATTTCCCTTTCCATATAAAATTCAAGACTGAACTTTGAATCTTTTCTCAGTACCCTAACGGAAGCACGTAGTCTAGGCAAGACATTCATTTTGACCATCGAAATTCAAACTTGATAAAGTTAATGTTAGATTAAACCATCTTGCCAGTTTCGACATGTTTGTAGTTCTTCGAAAACAATTTTATCTAGAGAGAGTGAAAAATCTCAATGTTCAGCTATTGAAAACCGGTCACAATTGGTAGGTTTGATTCAACAGAACATAGCTTTTATTAAGTAGGAGCAAAGATGATTTAATTAAGTTAATCATATAATTTGATATACTGCTGAATTGTCTGAATATATGTAATACATCAGGAAGGGATTGTGGTACATCGGCAAGGTGCAATAATATGGCATTTGCATGTAATGACATTTCGTCGCCCGTTGTTCTTTGTTCTATATCTTGCGGTAATTTGTTTTTGGAGCTAAAGACTCCAATGATAGGACCAATGGGAGGCTGGACGCTGGACGAGTTCTCTGTAGCGAGTTCTCCGTCGCGAGTTCTCTGTCGCGAGTTCTCTGTCGCAAGTTCTCTGTCACGAGTTCTCTGTCGCGAGTTCTCTGTTTGATGGCGAATCGTGGCTGAATGACGACATGGATAATCAGCTAGCGGGATATACGCTGCACCAGCAAGATAGAACAGCATACGAGGTGGGGTAAGACGAGGGGGGGGGGGCGGTCTGTGCATATTTGTAAACAACAGCTGGTGCACGAAATCTAAGGAAGTCTCTAGATTTTGCTCGCCTGAAGTAGAGTATATTGTGATAAATTGCAGGCCACACTACTTGCCTAGAGAGTTCTCAGCTATACTTTCGTGGCTGTTTATTTACCACCACAAACAGATGCTGGCACTAAGACTGCACTTAGCCAGCTGTATAAGGAGATAAACAAACAGGAAACCACTCACCCAGAGGCGGCGCTCCTAGTGGCCGGAGACTTTAATGCAGGGAAATTTAAATCAGTTCTACCAAATCTCTATCAACATGTTAAATGTCCAACCAGAGGGAAAAAAAATTCTAGATCACCTGTACTCCACACACAGAGACGCGTACAAAGCTCTCCCTCGCCCTCCATTTGGTAAATCCGACCACAACTCTATTGTACCGCCCTGGCCATAGAGAGGGGTTTTTGTTCTTTATTTTGGTTAGGCCAGGGTGTTACATTGGGTGGGCGTTCTATGTTCATTTTTCTATGTTTTTGTATTTCTTTGTTTTGGGCCGTGTGTGGCTCCCAATCAGGCACAGCTGTAGTTCGTTGTTGCTGATCCGGAGTCACACATAAGTTGCCTATTTTTCCTTTGGGTTTTGTGGGTGATTGTTTTCGGTCTCGTTCGTTTTTGACCAGACAGGACTGTTTGCTATCGTTGCTGTTTTATGTTTTGTTTATAGTGGTTCATTTTATTAAATATTCATAATGAATGCACAACCTTCGCTGCATTTTGGTTTTCTTGCGACGACAGCCCTTACATCTATCCTTATGATTCCTGCTTACAAGCAAAAATTAAAGCAGGAAGCACCAGTGACTAGGTCTATAAAAAAGTGGTCAGATGAAGCAGATGCTAAACTACAGGACTGTTTGCTATCACAGACTGGAACATATTCCGGGATTCTTCCGATGGCATTGAGGAGTACACCACATCAGTCACTGGCTTTATCAATAAGTGCATCAAGGACGTCGTCCCCACAGTGACTGTACCCCAACCCCATACTGTACCCCATATCCCAACCAGAAGCCATGGATTACAGGCAACATTCGCACTGACCTAAAGGGTAGAGCTGCCGCTTTCAAGGTGCGGGACTCTAACCTGGAAGCTTACAAGAAAACCCGCTATGCCCTGCAACGAACCATCAAACAGGCAAAGTGTCAATACAGGGCTAAGATTGACTCATACTACACCGGCTCCGATGCTCGTCGGATGTGGCAGGGCTTGCAAACTATTACAGACGACAAAGGGAAGCACAGCCGCGAGCTGCCCAGTGACACAAGCCTACCAGACGAGCTAAATCGCTTCTATGCTCGCTTCGAGGCAAGCAACACTGAGGCATGCATGAGAATATCAGCTGTTCCGGACGACTGTGTGATCACGCTCTCCATAGCCGACGTGAGTAAAACCTTTAAAAAGGTCAACATACACAAGGTTGCGGGGCCATACAGATTACCAGGACATGTGCTCCATGCATGTGCTGACCAACTGGCAGGTGTCTTCACTGACATTTTCAACATGTCCCTGATTGAGTCTGTAATACCAACATGTTTCAAGCAGACCACCATAGTCCCTGTGCCCAAGAACACAAAGGCAACCTGCCTAAATGACTACAGACCCGTAGCACTCACGTCCGTAGCCATGAAGTGCTTTGAAAGGCTGGTAATGGCTCACATCAACACCATTATCCCAGAAACCCTAGACCCACTCCAATTTGCATACCGCCCAAACAGATCCACAGATGATGCAATCTCTATTGCACTCCACACTGCCCTTTCCCACCTGAACAAAAGGAACACCTATGTGAGAATGCTATTCATTGACGACAGCTCAGCGTTCAACACCATAGTACCCTCAAGCTCAACACTAAGCTAAGGAACCTGGGACTAAACACCTCCGTCTGCAACTGGATCCTGGACTTCCTGACGGGCCGGCCCCAGGTGGTGAGGATAGGTAGCAACACATCTGCCACGTTGATCCTCAACAACGGAGCTCCCCAGGGGTGCGTGCTCAGTCCCCTCCTGTACTCCCTGTTCACCCACAACTGCATGGCCAGGCATGACTCCAACACCATCATTAAGTTTGCAGACGATACAACAGTGGTAGGCCTGATCACCGACAACGACGAGACAGCTTATAGGGAGGAGGTCAGAGACCTGGCCGGGTGGTGCCAGAATAACAACCTATCCCTCAACGTAACCAAGACATAGGAGATGATTGTGGACTTAAGGAAAAGGAGCACCGAGCACGCCCCCATTCTCATCGACGGGGCTGTAGTGGAGCAGGTTGAGAACTTCAAGTTCCTTGGTGTCCACATCAACAACAAACTAGAATGGTCCAAACACACCAAGACAGTCGTTAAGAGGGCACAACAAAGCCTATTCCCCCTCAGGAAACTAAAAAGATTTGGCATGGGTCCTGAGACCTCAAAAGGTTCTACAGCTGCAACATCGAGAGCATCCTGACCGGTTGCATCACTGCCTGGTATGGCAACTGCTCGGCATCTGACCGTAAGGCTCTACAGAGGGTAGTGCGTACGGCCCAGTACATCACTGGTGCAAAGCTGCCTGCCATCCAGGACCTCTACACCAGGCGGTGTCAGAGGAAGGCCCTAAAAATTGTCAAAGACCCCAGTCACCCGAGTCATAGACTGTTCTCTATACTACCGCATGGCAAGCAGTAACGGAGTGCCAAGTCTAGGACAAAAAGGCTTCTCAACAGTTTTTACCCCCAAGCCATAAGACTCCTGAACAGGTAACCAAATGATTACCCGGACTATTTGCATTGTGTGCCCCCCCCCCCAACCCCTCTTTTACGCTGCTGCTACTCTCTGTTTATCTTATATGCATAGTCACTTTAACTATACATTCATGTACATACTACCTCAATTGGGCCGAACAACCAGTGCTCCCGCACATTGGCTAACCGGGCTGTCTGCATTGTGTCCCGCCACCCACCAACCGCCAACCCCTCTTTACGCTACTGCTACTCTCTGTTCATCATATATGCATAGTCACTTTAACCATATCTACATGTACATACTACCTCAATCAGCCTGACTAACCGGTGTCTGTATATAGCCTTGCTACTGTTATTTTCAAATGTCTTTTTACTGTTCTTTTATTTCTTTACTTACCTACACACACACACCTGTAAGTAAGCATTTCACTGTAAGGTCTACTGTAAGGTACACTGTAAGGTACACTGTAAGGTATACTGTAAGGTATACTTTAAGGTATACCTGTTGTATTCGGCGCACGTGACAAATAAACTTTGATTTGAACTGTGAGGAGAATTTGGTTTCCAGTCAAGACCATCGCAGAGGGGTTATTATACAATGTTTTTAACATAGTCATAAACATTTTGCCGAATCCCATACGTACGTTCTATAGTATACCAGAGGTAGGACTATTGGAGACAGTCAAACGCCTTCTCCGCATTATTTGCCAGGACTACACAGGGTTATGGCATATCAGCTGTAATGTGTATTTACGAAGGAGACGTCTCAGATTGTCTGATGCCAAGTTTATGTTTCACAAAACCTGTTCGATCAGGATGAACTAGTTTGGGTAAAATTGTTTCCAGACGTTTGGCTAGAACGTTTGACGTAAACTTTTATGTCACTAGTTTAACGAGGGAGAGAGGACAATGACTTGAACAGAGAGTTGGGTCTTTACCTTGTTTATGTAACAGACAGATAAACTAATCTGATCATGTACATACAGCCATTTTAAACTAATCCGATCATGTACATACATACATTTTAAATGAATCTGATCATGTACATACATACATTTTAAATGAATCTGATCATGTACATACATACATTTTAAATGAATCTGATCATGTACATAGATATATTTTCAACTAATCTGATCATGTACATACATACATTTTAAATGAATCTGATCATGTATGTTTATCCATTTTAAATGAATCTGATCATGTATGTTTATCCATTTTAAATGAATGTAATCATGTATGCGTGAACTCATATGTATGCATGCCATGTCTGCTGAATATCACACCAGCCATCTCTGTCAGTAAGGGATTCCCACAGGTGAAGCACTGATATCGAGTTTAATCCCCTGAATCGAATAACCTTTGCAGCGTGTGTGTGTGTGTGTGTCTGTGTCTGTGTGTGTGTGTATTTTAATAACCATAAAAGCTGAAGCAGTCATGCAGAGTGTGATTTCTCCAGGCCTCTAGGCCAACCATCTCTCTCAAAGCACTAACTAAGTCCACACACAAACACAAACACACACACACACACACACACACACACACACACACACACACACACACACACACACACACACACACACACACACACACACACACACACACAGATGCAAAGACTGCAATCCCAGAATCATGCAGCAGCAGAGGTTCTTTTCATAAAAAAACAAAGCCCCAGTCTAGTTAATACCAGTGGTAGTTAGTGGTCTAAAACAAAGCCCCAGTCTAGTTAATACCAGTGGTAGTTAGTGGACTAAAACAAAGCCCCAGTCTAGTTAATACCAGTGGTAGTTAGTGGTCTAAAACAAAGCCCCAGTCTAGTTAATACCAGTGGTAGTTAATGGTCTAAAACAAAGCCCCAGTCTAGTTAATACCAGTGGTAGTTCGTGGTCTAAAACAAAGCCCCAGTCTAGTTAATACCAGTGGTAGTTAGTGGTCTAAAACAAAGCCCCAGTCTAGTTAATACCAGTGGTAGTTAGTGGACTAAAACAAAGCCCCAGTCTAGTTAATACCAGTGGTAGTTAGTGGTCTAAAACAAAGCCCCAGTCTAGTTAATACCAGTGGTAGTTAGTGGTCTAAAACAAAGCCCCAGTCTAGTTAATACCAGTGGAAGTTAGTGGTCTAAAACAAAGCCCCAGTCTAGTTAATACCAGTGGAAGTTAGTGGTCTAAAACAAAGCCCCAGTCTAGTTAATACCAGTGGTAGTTAGTGGTCTAAAACAAAGCCCCAGTCTAGTTAATACCAGTGGTAGTTAGGGGACTCAAACAAAGCCCCAGTCTAGTTAATACCAGTGGTAGTTAGTGGTCTAAAACAAAGCCCCAGTCTGCCGGGCCAATATATCCTCCAAACTCCAGCTTCGAGGGCATTATCACTTTTCTACAACGGGTTACCAACATATTAAAATAATGATTGACATATTTTCATTATGTACTGCACTGAGGCTAGGAAACACTGTGACCACCGATAAATCCACGATAATCGAGGATTTCAATAAGCATTTCTCTACGGCTGGCCATGCTTTCCTCCTGGCTACCCCAACCCCGGCCAACAGCTCCGCACCCCCCGCAGCTACTTGCCCAAGCCTCCCCAGCTTCTCCTTCACCCAAATCCAGATTGCAGATGTTCTGAAAGAGCTGCAAAACCTGGACCCGTACAAATCAGCTGGGCTAGACAATCTGGACCGTCTCTTTCTAAAATTATCCGCCGCCATTGTTGCAACCCCTATTACCAGTCTGATCAACCTCTCTTTCGTATCGTCCGAGATCACTAAAGATTGGATAGCTGCAGCGGTCATCCCCCTCTTCAAAGGGGTGACACTCTAGACCCAAACTGTTACAGAACTATATCCATCCTGATCCTGCCTTTCTAAAGTCTTCGAAAGCCAAGTTAACAAACAGATCACTGACCATTTCGAATCCCACCGTACCTTCTCCACTGTGCAATCTGGTTTCCGAGCTGGTCATGGGTGCACCTCAGCCACGCTCAAGGTACTAAACAATATCATAACCGCCATTGATAAAAGACAGTACTGTGCAGCCGTCTTCATCGACCTGGCCAAGGCATTCGAATCTGTTAATCACCGTATTCTTATCGGCAGACTCAACAGCCTTGGTTTCTCAAATGACTGCCTCGCCTGGTTCACCAGCTACTTCTCAGATAAAGTTCAGTGTGTCAAATCGGAGGGCCTGTTGTCCGGACCTCTGGCAGTCTCTATGGGGGTACCACAGGGTTCAATTCATGGGCCAACACTTTTCTCTGTATATATCAATGATGTCGCTCTTGCTGCGGGTGATTCATTGATCCACCTCTACGCAGACGACACCATTCTGTACACATCTGGCCCTTCTTTGGACACTATGTTAACAAACCTCCAAACGAGCTTCTATGCCATACAACACTCCTTCCGTGGCCTCCAACTGCTCTTAAACGCTAGTAAAACTAAATTCATGCTTTCAACCGATCACTGCCCGCACCCACCCGCCCGACGAGCATCACTACTCTGGACGGTTCTGACTCGGACAACTACAAATACCTAGCTAGACTGTAAACTCTCCTTCCAGACTCATATTAAACATCTCCAATCCAAAATCAAATCTAGAACCGGCTTTCTATTTCTCAACAAAGCCTCCTTCACTCACTCTGCCAAACATACCCTCGTAAAACTGACTATCCTACCGATCCTCAACTTCGGCAATGTCATTTACAAAATAGCCTCCAACACTCTACTCAGAAAACTGGATGCAGTCTATCACAATGCCATCCGTTTTGTCACCAAAGCCCCATATACCACCCACCACTAAGACCTGTATGCTCTCGTCGGCGGGCCCTCGCTACATATTCGTCGCCAGACCCACTGGCTCGAGGTCATCTATAAGTCTTTGCTAGGTAAAGGTCCGCCTTATCTCAGCTCACTGGTCACCATAACAACACCCACCCGTAGCACGCGCTCCAGCAGGTATCTCTCACTGGTCATCCCCAAAGCCTACACCACCTTTGGCCGCCTTTCCTTCCAGTTCTCTGCTGCCAGTGACTGGAACGAATTGCAAAAATCGCTGAAGTTAGAGACTTATATCTCCCTCACTAACTTTAAGCATCAGCTATCTGAGCAGCTAACCGATCGCTGCAGCTGTACACAGCCCATCTGTAAATAGCCCATCCAATCTACCTACCTCATCCCCATATTGTTTTTATTTACTTTTTTGCTCTTTTGCACACCAGTATTTCTACTTGCACATCGTCATCTGCACATCTATCACTCCAGTGTTAATTTGCTAAATTGTAATTACTTCGCTACTATGGCCTATTTATTGCCTTACCTCCTGACGCCATTTGCACACACTGTATATAAACTTTTTCTATTGTGTTATTGACTGTACGTTTGTTTGTTCCATGTGTAACTCTGTGTTGTTATTTGTGTCTCACTGCTTTTCTTTATCTTGGCCAGGTCGCAGTTGTAAATGAGAACTTGTTGTCAACTGGCCTACCTGGTTAAATAAAGGTGAAATAAAAAAATTACAAAATTAAAAACTGTATTTTGATGAATTTATTCATACTATTTCATCCTTCCACAAGATATAGTCCCGACACAAATCTAGGGTTGCTACCCAAGCCGGTTGGTCGTTTGTTTTATTGTTTCGATTGAGACAGAGACAGAGACGCGAGCCAGTGGTTCAGTCTTTTTGTTCTGTATCTATGGACACGACCCAGTCGTTCGTTGTAAATGTTTCGTTACCATACCGGCTGGCAACGTTCTTATCCCTTGCTTGCTAGCTAGTCAACTACGGCTAATTTACAGTCACGTCAAACAGTGCAGACAGAATAACAACAGTAGCTGCATTTATTTAAGCTGTTTTCTAGTGACATTTAACAGTGAGATAATGAGGCACGATTTCACCTGGCATAGAAAATGTGTTCCCTTGTTAGGACACTGTTGTTCAGAGGAGCTAGCCAACTAGAACAACAGAAGAGCTAGCCAACTAGAACAACAGAAGAGCTAGCCAGCTAGAACAACAGAGGAGCTAGCCAGCTAGAACAACAGAGGAGCTAGCCAGCTAGAACAACAGAGGAGCTAGCCAGTTAGAACAACAGAGGAGCTAACCAGCTAGAACAACAGAGGAGCTAGCCAGCTAGAACAACAGAGGAGCTAGCCAGCTAGAACAACAGAGGAGCTAGCCAACTACAACAACAGAGGAGCTAGCCAACTAGAACAACAGAGGAGCTAGCCAGCTAGAACAACAGAGGAGCTAGCCAGCTAGAACAACAGAGGAGCTAGCCAACAAGAACAACTGAGGAGCTAGCCAACTAGAACAACAGAGGAGCTAGCCAACTAGAACAACAGAGGAGCTAGCCAACAAGAACAACAGAGGAGCTAGCCAGCTAGAACAACAGAGGAGCTAGCCAACAAGAACAACAGAGGAGCTAGCCAGCTAGAACAACAGAGGAGCTAGCCAGCTAGAACAACAGAGGAGCTAGCCAACTAGAACAACAGAGGAGCTAGCCAGCTGGAACAACAGAGGAGCTAGCCAACTAGACAACAGAGGAGCTAGCCAGCTAGAACAACAGAGGAGCTAGAACAACAGAGGAGCTAGCCAACTAGAACAACAGAGGAGCTAGCCAGCTAGAACAACAGAGGAGCTAGAACAACAGAGGAGCTAGCCAACTAGAAAAACAGAGGAGCTAGCCAACTAGAACAACAGAGGAGCTAGCCGGCTAACACAATAACTTTAAACTGAAGCTGAAATGATGGAACAGAGTAAATAGGCATTTTATAACGTCATAGATTTAGCCGGTGGTAACTTGTGGAACAGACACTGGCTAGAATGCGCTTTTAACCAGTCAGCATTCAGGATTAGACCAACCAGTTGTATAATAGGACACATAGAACAGGGTTAGTATTGTTTAGTGTTTAGGGCTCAGAGAGGAGGGGGTAGGCTGTCCTGTTAGGACACATAGAACAGGGTTAGTAGTGTTTAGGGCTCAGAGAGGAGGGGGTAGGCTGTCCTGTTAGGACACATAGAACAGGGTTAGTATTGTTTAGTGTTTAGGTCTCAGAGAGGAGGGGGTAGGCTGTCCTGTTAGGACACATAGAACAGGGTTAGTACTGTTTAGTGTTTAGGGCTCAGAGAGGAGGGGGTAGGCTGTCCTGTTAGGACACATAGAACAGGGTTAGTATTGTTTAGGGCTCAGAGAGGAGGGGGTAGGCTGTCCTGTTAGGACATATAGAACAGGGTTAGTATTGTTTAGGGCTCAGAGAGGAGGGGGTAGGCTGTCCTGTTAGGACACATAGAACAGGGTTAGTATTGTTTAGTGTTTAGGTCTCAGAGAGGAGGGGGTAGGCTGTCCTATTAGGACATATAGAACAGGGTTAGTACTGTTTAGGGCTCAGAGAGGAGGGGGTAGGCTGTCCTGTTAGGACATATAGAACAGGGTTAGTATTGTTTAGTGTTTTGGGCTCAGAGAGGAGGGGGTAGGCTGTCCTGTTAGGACATATAGAACAGGGTTAGTATTGTTTAGTGTTTAGGGCTCAGAGAGGAGGGGGTAGGCTGTCCTGTTAGGAAATATAGAACAGGGTTAGTATTGTTTAGTGTTTAGGGCTCAGAGAGGAGGGGGTAGGCTGTCCTGTTTGGACATATAGAACAGGGTTAGTACTGTTTAGTGCTCAGAGAGGAGGGGGTAGGCTGTCCTGTTAGGACATATAGAACAAGGTTAGTATTGTTTAGGGCTCAGAGAGGAGGGGGTAGGCTGTCCTGTTAGGACATATAGAACAGGGTTAGTACTGTTTAGGGCTCAGAGAGGAGGGGGTAGGCTGTCCTGTTAGGACATATAGAACAGGGTTAGTACTGTTTAGGGCTCAGAGAGGAGGGGGTAGGCTGTCCTGTTAGGACATATAGAACAGGGTTAGTATTGTTTAGTGTTTAGGGCTCAGAGAGGAGGGGGTAGGCTGTCCTGTTAGGACACATAGAACAGGGTTAGTATTGTTTAGTGTTTAGGGCTCAGGGAGGAGGGGGTAGGCTGTCCTGTTAGGACACATAGAACAGGGTTAGTACTGTTTAGTGTTTAGGGCTCAGAGAGGAGGGGGTAGGCTGTCCTGTTAGGACACATAGAACAGGGTTAGTATTGTTTAGTGTTTAGGGCTCAGAGAGGAGGGGGTAGGCTGTCCTGTTAGGACATATAGAACAGGGTTAGTAGTGTTTAGGGCTCAGAGAGGAGGGGGTAGGCTGTCCTGTTAGGACACATAGAACAGGGTTAGTATTGTTTAGTGTTTAGGGCTCAGAGAGGAGGGGGTAGGCTGTCCTGTTAGGACACATAGAACAGGGTTAGTAGTGTTTAGTGTTTAGGGCTCAGAGAGGAGGGGGTAGGCTGTCCTGTTAGGACACATAAAACAGGGTTAGTAGTGTTTAGGGCTCAGAGAGGAGGGGGTAGGCTGTCCTGTTAGGACATATAGAACAAGGTTAGTATTGTTTAGGGCTCAGAGAGGAGGGGGTAGGCTGTCCTGTTAGGACACATAGAACAGGGTTAGTATTGTTTAGGGCTCAGAGAGGAGGGGGTAGGCTGTCCTGTTAGGACATATAGAACAGGGTTAGTACTGTTTAGGGCTCAGAGAGGAGGGGGTAGGCTGTCCTGTTAGGACACATAGAACAGGGTTAGTAGTGTTTAGGGCTCAGAGAGGAGGGGGTAGGCTGTCCTGTTAGGACACATAGAACAGGGTTAGTATTGTTTAGTGTTTAGGGCTCAGAGAGGAGAGGGTAGGCTGTCCTGTTAGGACATATAGAACAGGGTTAGTACTGTTTAGGGCTCAGAGAGGAGGGGGTAGGCTGTCCTGTTAGGACACATTGAACAGGGTTAGTAGTGTTTAGTGTTTAGGGCTCAGAGAGGAGGGGGTAGGCTGTCCTGTTAGGACATATAGAACAGGGTTAGTATTGTTTAGGGCTCAGAGAGGAGGGGGTAGGCTGTCCTGTTAGGACACATAGAACAGGGTTAGTATTGTTTAGTGTTTAGGGCTCAGAGAGGACGGGGTAGGCTGTCCTGTTAGGACACATAGAACAGGGTTAGTAGTGTTTAGTGTTTAGGGCTCAGAGAGGAGGGGGTAGGCTGTCCTGTTAGGACACATAGAACAGGGTTAGTACTGTTTAGTGTTTAGGGCTCAGAGAGGAGGGGGTAGGCTGTCCTGTTAGGACATATAGAACAGGGTTAGTACTGTTTAGGGCTCAGAGAGGAGGGGGTAGGCTGTCCTGTTAGGACACATAGAATAAGGTTAGTATTGTTTAGTGTTTAGGGCTCAGAGAGGAGGGGGTAGGCTGTCCTGTTAGGACATATAGAACAGGGTTAGTACTGTTTAGGGCTCAGAGAGGAGGGGGTAGGCTGTCCTGTTAGGACATATAGAACAGGGTTAGTACTGTTTAGGGCTCAGTGAGGAGGGGGTAGGCTGTCCTGTTAGGACACATAGAACAGGGTTAGTATTGTTTAGTGTTTAGGGCTCAGAGAGGAGGGGGTAGGCTGTCCTGTTAGGACACATAGAACAGGGTTAGTAGTGTTTAGGGCTCAGAGAGGAGGGGGTAGGCTGTCCTGTTAGGACACATAGAACAGGGTTAGTGTTGTTTAGTGGTTAGGACTCAGAGAGGAGGGGGTAGGCTGTCCTGTTAGGACACATAGAACAGGGTTAGTATTGTTTAGGGCTCAGAGAGGAGGGGGTAGGCTGTCCTGTTAGGACACATAGAACAGGGTTAGTATTGTTTAGTGTTTAGGGCTCAGAGAGGAGGGGGTAGGCTGTCCTGTTAGGACACATAGAACAGGGTTAGTATTGTTTAGGGCTCAGAGAGGAGGGGGTAGGCTGTCCTGTTAGGACACATAGAACAGGGTTAGTATTGTTTAGGGCTCAGAGAGGAGGGGGTAGGCTGTCCTGTTAGGACATATAGAACAGGGTTAGTACTGTTTAGTGTTTAGGGCTCAGAGAGGAGGGGGTAGGCTGTCCTGTTAGGACACATAGAACAGGGTTAGTATTGTTTAGTGTTTAGGGCTCAGAGAGGAGGGGGTAGGCTGTCCTGTTAGGACACATAGAACAGGGTTAGTACTGTTTAGTGTTTAGGGCTCAGAGAGGAGGGGGTAGGCTGTCCTGTTAGGACACATAGAACAGGGTTAGTACTGTTTAGTGTTTAGGGCTCAGAGAGGAGGGGGTAGGCTGTCCTGTTAGGACACATAGAACAGGGTTAGTATTGTTTAGTGCTCAGAGAGGAGGGGTAGGCTGTCCTGTTAGGACACATAGAACAGGGTTAGTATTGTTTAGGGCTCAGAGAGGAGGGGGTAGGCTGTCCTGTTAGGACACATAGAACAGGGTTAGTATTGTTTAGGGCTCAGAGAGGAGGGGGTAGGCTGTCCTGTTAGGACACATAGAACAGGGTTAGTATTGTTTAGTGTTTAGGGCTCAGAGAGGAGGGGGTAGGCTGTCCTGTTAGGACACATAGAACAAGGTTAGTATTGTTTAGGGCTCAGAGAGGAGGGGGTAGGCTGTCCTGTTAGGACACATAGAACAGGGTTAGTATTGTTTAGTGTTTAGGGCTCAGAGAGGAGGGGGTAGGCTGTCCTGTTAGGACACATAGAACAGGGTTAGTATTGTTTAGGGCTCAGAGAGGAGGGGGTAGGCTGTCCTGTTAGGACACATAGAACAGGGTTAGTATTGTTTAGTGTTTAGGGCTCAGAGAGGAGGGGGTAGGCTGTCCTGTTAGGACACATAGAATAAGGTTAGTATTGTTTAGTGTTTAGGGCTCAGAGAGGAGGGGGTAGGCTGTCCTGTTAGGACATATAGAACAGGGTTAGTACTGTTTAGGGCTCAGAGAGGAGGGGGTAGGCTGTCCTGTTAGGACATATAGAACAGGGTTAGTACTGTTTAGGGCTCAGTGAGGAGGGGGTAGGCTGTCCTGTTAGGACACATAGAACAGGGTTAGTATTGTTTAGTGTTTAGGGCTCAGAGAGGAGGGGGTAGGCTGTCCTGTTAGGACACATAGAACAGGGTTAGTAGTGTTTAGGGCTCAGAGAGGAGGGGGTAGGCTGTCCTGTTAGGACACATAGAACAGGGTTAGTGTTGTTTAGTGGTTAGGACTCAGAGAGAGGAGAGAAGAGGTGTTGTCGTGCTGTGTTGCTTCTTTTGTTGAACAGAACATACCAGGGCTATGTTTGTAATGTGCACAAGTGTGTGTGTGTGTGTGTGTGTGTGTGTGTGTGTGTGTTTGTGTGTGTGTGTGTGTGTGTGTGTGCATTTGTCACAAACAACACACTGTAAAGCTCTTGGAGCACCTTGAATCCCTTCATCCAAGAGCCAAGAAGAGAAATTCTGATGTTGTCGCTTAATTTAACATCACTAAGCCACACACAACACACACACACACAACACACACACACACTCACAAACCAGTCGGCGAGAGGTGAAAAGTTCAGTGTGGCATGGTCCCTCATCCAGTCAGAGCTATATTGAGGGTTATATAAAAGTTCAGTGTGGCATGGTCCCTCATATAGAGGGTTCTGTATAGTCATATTCTGCCTCAGTGCTTTGACAAGGAATCAGCACTGTAAATGCTTTAATATAAATTAATCATCAAACCATGACCTACAACAGCCAGCACGGTGTCAATTCAGACCTCAACACATGAACACACACTCAAACAGTTACACACACACACACACACATGCTTACCCATGCAGACGCACAAACACACACAGACACACACACATGCACGCACACACACACACGCACAAACACGCACGCATACGGTACATGCAGACACGCGCGTGCGCTCATGCATACACACGCAAACACACACGCACATACACACAAGTGTGTAGATACACACACACACACACACACACATATATGGACGCACACACTAAGACATGACTCTTTCTAGCTATTCAACACAACCATTTCAGGGACTGAAAGCATTTTACAAACCACAGTGTCACACCCTGACCTTAGAGAGCCTTTCTGTTTCTCTATTTAGTTAGGTCAGGGTGTGATTTGGGTGGGCAATCTAGTTTTCTTATTTCTCTGTTTGGCCGGGTATGGTCCCCAATCAGAGGCAGCCGTCTATCGTTGTCTCTGATTGAGGAGCATGCTTAGGCAGCCCTTTCCCCACCTGTGATTGTGGGATCTTGTCTATGTGTAGTTGCCTGCGAGCACTACGTAGCTTCACATTTCGTTTTTTTTGTGTTTTATTGTTTTGTGTTTCACTTCTCAAATAAAAGATGATGGAACCATTCCACGCTGCGCTTTGGTCCGACAACTCTTATATCGGACGTGACAGTGTGTGTGTACTAGTGCCGGGGAAAAATCTCTACAGTTATATATTGGGATATTATTGTTGACAATACATCGCAATATAAAAAAAAAATTGGGGGGGAAATATTGCATTATAATTTTTTTCTGTGTCAAAAATCAGACGAACATATGCTTTGAATTCCTCTTCAATAAAGACTCCATTTATTTCATTTTAAAAGTTCAAAATACACTCGGACATCCAAACGTAGGCTACTATGTTTACAAACCTAATATTGCAAATACCTTCTTCAAATACGCTACATTCACTTCCCACAAAGTTTTAAAAGGGAACATAACCAACTTCCTGTTTTCTCAGGAAACCTTGAAACACACAACACCCAGATGTCTTCAGAGGAAGACGTCTTCATTTCTCTAAGTATCTCATCTTGAAATATATTCTGATCTTGTTTCCACCGTGTAAGTGGAAATGTGTCATATCTTAACGCCGCTTCATGTGTGATGTGAGAACAGCCTCTTCATGTCTGATGTGAGAATGGCTTCTTCATGTGTGGCAAACTATGGCAACTGCTCGGCATCTGACCGTAAGGAGCTACAGAGGGTGGTGCGTACAGCCCAGCACTTAGCTGGGGTCAAGCTTCCTGACATCCAGGACCTACAAACTAGGCGGTGTCAGAGGGAAACCCGAAAAACTGTCAAAGACTCCAGTCACCCAAGTCATAGACCGTTCTCTCTGACACCGCACGGCAAGCGGTACCGCCAAGTCTGGGACCAAAAGGCTCCTTAACAGCTTCTACCCCCCCAAGCCATAAGACTGCTGAACAATTAATCAAATAGCCACCTTGACTATTTACATTGACCCCCCCCCCCCCCCCTCCCCCACACTTTTTTTTACACTGCTGCTACTCTCTGTTTATTATCTATGCATAGTCACTTTACCCCTACCTACATGTACATGTTACCTCGACTAAACTGTACCCCCGCACATTGACTCGGTTCCTGTATATAGCCTCGTTGTTATTTTGTTGTATTACTTCTTTTAATTATTTTTTAAAATAAATATTAAAAGTAAATATTTTCTTAACTCATTCTTGAACTGCATTGTTGGTTAAGGGCTTGTAACTAAGCATTTCACGGTAAGTTCTACACTTGTTGTATTCGGGGCATGTGACAAATAAAGCTTGATTTGATTTGATTTGAGAAGAACAGAACAACGTAGCCATGTGGCTAATGTTGCTATCATCTGGCTGTGGTTCAATGTACAGTAGTAATGTAGCCATCCTCTGGCTGTGGTTCAATGTACAGTAGTAATGTAGCCATCCTCTGGCTGTGGTTCAATGTGGAGTAGTAATGTAGCCATCCTCTGGCTGTGGTTCAATGTACAGTAGTAATGTAGCCATCCTCTGGCTGTGGTTCAATGTGGAGTAGTAATGTGGTCATCCTCTGGCTGTGGTTCAATGTACAGTAGTAATGTAGCCATCCTCTGGCTGTGGTTCAATGTGGAGTAGTAATGTAGCCATCCTCTGGCTGTGGTTCAATGTGGAGTAGTAATGTAGCCATCCTCTGGCTGTGGTTCAATGTGGAGTAGTAATGTAGCCATCCTCTGGCTGTGGTTCAATGAGGAGCAGTAATGTAGTCATCCTCTGGCTGTGGTTCAATGAGGAGTAGTAATGTAGCCATCCTCTGGCTATTGCTCAATGTGGAGTAGTAATGTAGTCATCCTCTGGCTGTGGTTCAATGTGGAGTAGTAATGTAGCCATCCTCTGGCTGTGGTTCAATGTGGAGTAGTAATGTAGCCATCCTCTGGCTGTGGTTCAATGTGGAGTAGTAATGTAGCCATCCTCTGGCTGTGGTTCAATGTGGAGTAGTAATGTAGCCATCCTCTGGCTGTGGTTCAATGTGGAGTAGTAATGTAGCCGTCCTCTGGCTGTGGCTCAATGAGGAGCAGTAATGTAACAATCCTCTGGCTGTGGTGTTCAGTAGTAATGTAGCAGGACTTTCATTCCATAGCAGTTCGACATAAAACAGTCACATTCCCTTCCCTCAGGCTTTACCATTGGAAGCATTGCAGCTGGAACAATTAAAACCACTTTTCTGAACTAATATTTATACCAAATGTTTTAGGGTCTATACATAGATCAGCTACATAGCTCCACATTCATACTGTAGAATAAAGGTATTTTTTATCCTGCTCCTAAGCAACAACAAAAAAGTTAGCTACTTTACTTCAGCTTCATCGTATGAAAAATATATTCAACCTCTAATGTTAAAGTCTCGCTATGCAGAAATCGACCCACCATTTCCTGGTTGCTAAAAGTTTGTGAAATTTTCAGTTTATGTGACACTATAAGATAGTATAGTGTAGAGAATAATTTTACCTTCTAAACCACTTGGAAATATATTTTATCTAAATAAAAATATTGTATTTTCAGCTGTTTGAAGGTGATGTACAAAACCGAAAGTAAAAAGATGCAAAAACAGAACTTAACCTAAGAACGGGAAGCGTAGAAATAGTGTACATAGAACAGATCTACCGCTTCTTAGACTTGCTTTCCCTACTCTCATTCTCACCGTGTATTAATGTGCCTCTCACCAAAGCCAGGTCACACCAGATCAACTTCAATATTTGAGGTTTGTTCAGGTCCCCAGGACATTGGGAGATTCTAGGGTGTTGTGGACGGTGATAGAGGAGGGCTTATACCTTAAGGGCTCCAAGAATCGCAGGTTCAATCCCAGTGCTAGGCACTCATTTAAATGTTTTCTGTTTTAGCTCTATCTCAAAACTTATCCTTTTTCTTAACCAGTCTGAATGAATGTCTAAACTTAACCCTTTCCTTAACCAGTCTGAATTAATGTCTAAACTTAACCCTTTCCTTAACCAACCTGAATTAATGCCTAAACTTAACCCTTTCCTTAACCAGTCTGAATTAATGTCTAAACTTAACCCTTCCCTTAACCAGTCTGAATTAATGTCTAAACTTAACCCTTTCCTTAACCAGTCTGAATTAATGTCTAAACTTAACCCTTTCCTTAACCAGTCTGAATTAATGTCTAAACTTAACCCTTTCCTTAACCAGTCTGAATTAATGCCTAAACTTAACCCTTTCCTTAACCAGTCTGAATTAATGTCTAAACTTAACCCTTTCCTTAACCAACCTGAATTAATGCCTAAACTTAACCCTTTCCTTAACCAGTCTGAATTAATGTCTAAACTTAACCCTTCCCTTAACCAGTCTGAATTAAAGCCTAAACTTAACCGTCAAGTTGTTTCTGTTTTAACCCTATCCCGGACCTTAAAGAGCGACTTCCTTTAAAAAAACAAATCCATTTGAAAACGGCCTACGTGGCATAGACAAGAGTTAGAAAAATATATTCTAGTGTCAAAATCGACTACAAAGTGTAAATATGATAATTTTGGAGTTTGGGACATACGTGTGCCACAACGGGTAAATGAAGGTTGGGTTTTAATTTGACGATGTCCATTTGCCCACTAACACGTGGTGAATAACTGCAGTGATTGTTCTCTATCCAACAGCGTAGACAGTGATACAGACCTGCCCAGGAGCTCTGACAGTTTACATAAGAAATACTGCACCAAACACCTTAGTTAGATGTAAAATTGCGCAACTAAAACATCCTTTGGCAAAAACGTCAAAATTAATTACAGATTTCTTGAGTTATCTTAGATTTATTCTGGGTATATTGAGGAAGTTAAATACACACCTCCAAAACTGAAATCTCTTTTATTTCTAATAAGCAACAGAAAAACACACGTACCAATCGCTGTGTTCAGCCATTCTTTAACCCTTACCTTAACCAGATGGAATTAATGCCTAAACTTAACTGTATAAATGTTAAATTTATCCCCCGGAAGTGAGACCTTGTTGCTCCCCTATTGTGTTTGACCTATTTCTGTTTTCCACAGAACGGATTGGTCTGCAATCAGGAGTTACTGGTGCTCTCACATAACAATTGAAGTCTGAAGTTTTCATACACTTAGGTTGGAGTCATTAAAACTAGTTTGCAAAGGCGGAGGTGTTGCTAACATTTATGATAGCAAATTTCAATTTACCAAAAAAAACGACGTTTTCGTCTTTTGAGCTTATAGTCATGAAATCTATGCAGCCTACTCAATCACTTTTTATAGCTACTGTTTACAGGCCTCCTGGGCCATATACAGCGTTCCTCACTGAGTTCCCTGAATTCCTATCGGACCTTGTAGTAATGGCAGATAATATTCCAATTTTTGTTAATATTCACATGGAAAACTCCACAGACCCACTCCAAAAGGCTTTCGGAGCCATCATCGACTCAGTGGGTTTTGTCCAACATGTCTCCGGACCTACTCGCTGCCACAGTCATACTCTGGACCTAGTTTTGTCACGTGGAATAAATGTTGTGGATCTTAATGTTTTTCCTCATAATCCTGGACTATCGGACCAGCATTTTATTATGTTTGCAATCGCAACAAATAATCTGCTCAGACCCCAACCAAGGATCATCAAAAGTCGTGCTATAAATTCTCGGACAACCCAAAGATTCCTAGATGCCCTTCCAGACTCCCTCCGCCTACCCAAGGACGTCAGAGTACAGAAATCAGTTAACCTCCTAACTAAGGATCTCAATTTAACCTTGCGCAAAAGAAAAAACATTTGTCATAAGAAACTAGCTCCCTGGTATACAGAAAATACCCGAGCTTTGAAGCAAGCTTCCAGAAAATTGGAACAGAAATGGTGTCACACCAAACTGGAAGTCTTCCGACTAGCTTGGAAAGACAGTACAGTGCAGTATCGAAGAGCCCTCACTGCTGCACGATCATCCTATTTTTCCAACTTAATTGAGGAAAATAAGAACAATCCAACATTGATTTTTGATACTGTAGCAAAGCTAACTAAAAAGCAGCATTCCCCAAGAGAGGATGGCTTTCACTTCAGCAGTGATAAATTCATGAACTTCTTTGAGGAAAAGATCATGATCATTAGAAAGCAAATTACAGACTCCTCTTTAAATCTGCGTATTCCTCCAAAGCTCAGTTGTCCTGAGTCTGCACAACTCTGCCAGGACCTAGGATCAAGGGAGACACTCAAGTGTTTTAGTAATATATCTGACAATTAATCTTGATGGTTGTACAGTCGTCTCAAATAAAACTGTGAAGGACCTCAGCGTTACTCTGGACCCTGACCTCTCTTTTGATGAACATATCAAGACTGTTTCAAGGACAGCTTTTTTCCCATCTACGTAACATTGCAAAAACCAGAAACTTTCTGTCCAAAAATGATGCAGAAAAATTTATCCATGCTTTTGTCACTTCTAGGTTAGACTACTGCAATGCTCTACTTTCCGGCTACCCGGATAAAGCACTAAATAAACTTCAGTTAGTGCGAAACACGGCTGCTAGAATCTTGACTAGAACCAAAAAATGTGATCATATTACTCCAGTGCTAGCCTCTCTACACTGGCTTCCTGTTAAGTCAAGGGCTGAATTCAAGGTTTTACTGCTAACCTACAAAGCATTACATGGGCTTGCTCCTACCTATCTTTCCGATTTGGTCCAGCCGTACATACCTACACGTACGCTACGGTCACAAGACGCAGGCATCCTTATTGTCCCTAGAATTTCTAAGCAAACAGCTGGAGGCAGAGCTTTCTCCTATAGAGCTCCATTTTTATGGAATGGTCTGCCTACCCATGTGAGAGACGCAGACTCGGTCTCAACCTTTAAGTCTTTATTGAAGACTCATCTCTACTGTACTTTACAGTACTGTACCCTGCTCAACTGTACTCTCGAGTACTGTACCCTGCTCTACTGTACTCTAATGTACTGTACCCTGCTCTACGGTACTCTACTGTACTCTAATGTACAGTACCATGCTCTACTGTACTCTACTGTACCCTACTGTACGGTACCCTACTGTACTGTACTCTACGGAACTCTACTGTACTCTACTGTACCCTACTGCACTGTAATGTACTGTACCCTGCTCTACTGTACTCTACTGTACTGTACCCTGCTCTACTGTAATAAACTGTACCCTAGTGTACTCTACTGTACCCTGCTCTACTGTAATAAACTGTACCCTACTGTACTCTACTGTACTGTACCCTGCTCTACTGTAATAAACTGTACCCTACTGTACTCTACTGTACCCTACTGCACTGTAATGTACTGTACCCTGCTCTACTGTACTCTACTGTACTGTACCCTGCTCTACTGTAATAAACTGTACCCTACTGTACTCTACAGTACTGTTTTTTTTGTTTGTTTGTTTTTTATTTCACCTTTATTTAACCAGGTAGGCAAGTTGAGAACAAGTTCTCATTTACAATTGCGACCTGGCCAAGATAAAGCAAAGCAGTTCGACAACATACAACAACACAGAGTTACACATGGAGTAAAACAAACATACAGTCAATAATACAGTACAAAAATAAGTCTATATACAAAGTGAGCAAATGAGGTGAGATAAGGGAGATAAAGGCAAAAAAGGCCATGTCGGCAAAGTAAATACAATATAGCAAGTAAAACACTGGAATGGTAGATTTGTAGTGGAAGAAAGTGCAAAGTAGAAATAGAAATAATTGGGTGCAGAGGAGCTAAATAAATAAATAAATACAGTAGGGGAAGGGGTAGTTGTAAGGGCTAAATTATAGATGGGCTATGTACAGGTGCAGTGATCTGTGAGCTGCTCTGACAGCTGGTGCTTAAAGCTAGTGAGGGAGATAAGTGTTTCCAGTTTCAGAGATTTTTGTTGTTCGTTCCAGTGTACCCTGCTCTACTGTACTAAACTGTACCCTACTGTGCTCTACTGTACTCTACTGTACTGTACCCTGCTCTACTGTACTCTACTGTACCCTACTGTACTCTACTGTACCCTACTGTACTGTACCCTGCTCTACTGTGCTCTACTGTACTGTACTGTGCTCTACTGTAGTCTACTGTACTCTACTGTACTCTACTGTACTGTACCCTGCTCTACTGTACTCTACTGTACCCTGCTCTACTGTACTTTACTGTACTGTACCCTGCTCTACTGTAATAAACTGTACCCTGCTCTACTGTGCTCTACTGTACTGTGCTCTACTGTAGTCTACTGTACTCTACTGTACTCTACTGTACTGTACCCTGCTCTACTGTACTCTACTGTACCCTGCTCTACTGTACTCTACTGTACTGTACCCTGCTCTACTGTAATCTACTGTACCCTGCTCTACTGTACTCTACTGTACTGTACCCTGCTCTACTGTAATCTACTGTACCCTACTGCCCAAAATTTGACAAGATTCTTATATGTTCTACCTGGAACGTGTCAGTAATACATCTGGCAGCAAATACACTGAGAAGATTCATAGAAGTGTGGAGGAGGACAGGAGGAGGATAGGAGGAGGAGGAAGAGGAGGAGGAGAGAAGGAGGACAGGAGGAGAAGTAGGAAGAGGAGGAATGGCTTTGAATCTATTTAGTTATTAAGTGGAGATCTCTAAACAATCATTCTCTTCGTAGCACATTGGTAGTAGTAAGGCACTAAGCAGGGCTGGGTTAAAACTCTGAGACCAAAGACATGCATGTAGATTAAAATGTATATATACAAATATTATATTTTTCTTATAGTCATTGTCATGGTTCTGTATATGTTGACAAAAAGCTTTGTGAAACCTATAAGCATTTGTTTTGTAGCGGTTACGTTTTGTTTTCAGAACATACTCTTTTCTTATAATAGTCATAGATGACTCATCAAACTCATATATTTAGTCTCAAATATGTCATACCGAAACGTGTTTTACTAGTCTGAGATACAATACTCTGCACTGCCATCAATTTTCACATTGTGAATTTGGTGTAGACATTGGACTGACGTTTTTAATAGCCGTGTAATTCTGTCTCGGACAAGTTGAGAATTCCCTGTCAAGAAGAGAGACACGGAAGCCCAGCTAGCGTAGCTAGCCTTGTTAGCCTGTAGACTAAAACGAAGGACGCTAACAAACGTTTTCAACGCTGCAGGAGCTGTGTTTTTTTTGCTTTATTCCGGAACAATGTGGACGCCCGGACTTTCAATGTAGCAACTGTTTGCTTGCAGAGGACAACAGAGGCGAAGTGGCTACTCTTAGCTAACAAGTAGCGAACATACACAAGCTACTGGGGAATTCACGGCCACCTACTTTTTCTTTCTCCTCCGCCTCAGTAGCCAGAAGCCACTGGTGGAAGTGTCGCTGCCGTGTCGGCTCTCCACAGCCGACTGGCCGGTACTCTGCAGGGATCCCTCCCTGAAGGGGTCTCCACCTTCCCTGGGGAAAGGAGCTGGTAGGATGATCCTGGATGACTTGGGGGATGTTCCTGTTCTCCATCCTGCCAACCATCCATGGAGATATATCACTTGGAAGTCGAAAAACAGCAAACTCTGGCAATGGGGGGTCTCCTTGACGAAGGTAAAACCAGACCGGACACAGACTAACCACCCTGGATTCAGAGGTTCCGGCGCCTTCTTCCTTGGGGGCTTCCGATTTGAGATTGGATTCGGA
The DNA here is from genome assembly GCF_901001165.1 of Salmo trutta. Lineage (NCBI taxonomy): Eukaryota > Metazoa > Chordata > Actinopteri > Salmoniformes > Salmonidae > Salmo > Salmo trutta. The sequence goes on along the minus strand of NC_042968.1, from coordinate 91,206,057 downwards.
GGTACCTGGGCCTTCGTCCTCTGTTCTGTCTCCCTCTCTGGTGGCTTCTACCTTGGGTTCAGATCCTCAGATCTCCCCCTCATCGGACCGTGAGGCTGTCTAAGACTCCGGCCCATTCATCATCCACGATGGATACTACAGCTGGCTCGGGTCCATCGGGCCCCACAGCCCTTCGGTCCTCGAAGGGTTTGCGAAACCACTTGAAACGAAAGAATGGCCGGACCTCCTCAGCCATTGCACCAGCTATCGTCATCTGCAGCTCTATGGTAAGAAACATCTCGGTTCCCGGGGCAAAAAACCCTATGCTATCCTAGAGCACGAGTACGAGACATCACAAGGCATTCTGCCGACCGTTCTACGACAGCTGCCGAAAGCTGACACTGTCATAGTCCATGTGGGATCAAACGACATCAGGAGGGCTAGCTCAGAACTGCTGAAAATTTATTTTAAAGAACTAATTCAAGCTCTGAAAGATTCTTAAAAGCAGCCGATTATTTCAGGCACGGTACCACCATCGTTGGGCCGCAGCTGAGAGAGATTCATCAGGCTACTGGCATTACACACCTGGCTAAAAGATGAATGTATCTCTGTTGGAATAACTTTTTATAGATAACTTTGACACCTTCAGGAAACAGAAGATGCTCTACAGGAATGACTCCATCTAAATCATCTCGGCTCATGGACTATGTCCGCGCATTTCAAGGCTTCGTTTAGACAATGACTTATCAATGACCCAAGCCCAGCTCAGATAATACTTACCATTGTGTCGCTGAGTTGTCATAATGCCCTCAGCACAATGTAAGTAACCTAATTTTATGACCCTCTAACTCCCCCGAATACCTCTGTTGATCCTACAGTTATTGTATACAGTAATCATGTGCCTATGAAACTTACTTAGATAATACCTTTCATGATCCAGTGGTAGAAATACATAGTTATAACACCTACAAAAAAGACAGAAATGCCAATGGTGGAGGTGTTGTGGTCCATATTCAGAACCACATACCTGTAAAGCTTAGAGAGGATCTCATGTTAAATACTGTTGAAGTAATATGGCTACAAGTTTATCTGCCTCACCTAAAGCCCATTCTGGTGGGAAGCTGCTATAGACCAAGTGCTAACAGTCACTATCTGGATAACATGTGTGAAATGCTTGATAATGTATATGATATCAACAGAAAGGTATATTTTCTGCTTGACCTTAATATTGACTGGCTTTCATCAAGCCGCCTACTCAAGAAAAAGATTCAAACTGTAACCAGTGCCTGCAACCTGGTTCAGGTTATCAGTCAACCTACCAGGGTAGTTACAAATAGCACAGGAATGAAATCATCAAACTGCATTGATAACATTTGACTAATGCTGCAGAAATCTGCTTTAAAGCACTGTCCAGATCCATTGGATGTAGTGATCACAATATAGTAGCCATATCTAGGAAAACCAAAATTCCAAAGGCTGGACCGAATATAGTGTATAAGAGGTCATACAATACGTTTTGTAGTGATTCCTATGTTGATGATGTAAAGAATATTTGCTGGTCTGTGGTGTGTAATGAGGAACAACCAAACGCTGCACTTGACACATTTATTAAAATGTTTTATTCCAGTTACTAATAAGCATGCACCTATTAAGAAAATGACTGTAAAAACAACTTTTAAATCCCTGTGGATTGATGAGGAATTTCAAAAATTGTATGGTTGAGAGGGACGAGGCAAAAGAGATGAGGCAAACGTACTGCAAATTGAGAAATCATGTGACTAAACTGAATGGAAAAGAAGAAAAAAACGACACTATGAAACAAAGATGAAATGATATAAAGAATGATAGCAAAAAGCTTTGGAGCATCTTAAATTACATTACGGGCAAAAAGGCTCATTCATCACAAAACCCACTGATATTGTCAACTACTTTAATGTTTTTTTCCTCCTTCAAATGTATGTATGCCATGCCAGCAACAAACTGATGCATTATGGTATAGAAATTAACATTACATTATCTAACAACAGCTCTGGTGGACACTCCTGCAGTCAGCATGCCAATTGCACGCTCCCTTAACTTGAGACATCTGTGGCATTGTGTTGTGTGACAAAACTGCACATTTTACAGTGGCTTTTTATTGTCCCCAGTACAAGCTGCACCTGTGTTATGATCATACTGTTTAATCAGCTTGATATGCCACACCTGTCAGGTGGATGGATTATCTAAGCAAAGGGCGAAATGCTCACTAAAAGGGATATAAACACATTTGTGCACAAAAATTGGAGAAATAAGCTTTATGTGCATACGGAATATACTTTACTTGTTGGATTTATATTTTGTTGAGTGTAATATAGAACATTATCCATCCTACATCCTTCACCAAGCCTTATGCTAACACCTAATAAATTATATAGAACATTATATAGAACTAGGTTACCTGGGGCGGCAGGTAGCCTAGTGGTCAGAGAGTTGGACTAGGAACCTAAAGGTTGCTACATCAAATCCCTGAGCAGACAAGGTAAAAATCTGTTATTCTGCCCCTGAACAAGTTAACCCACTGTTCCTAGGCCATCATTGAAAATAAGAATTTGTTCTAAACTGACTTGCCTGGTAAAGTAATCCAGCCTTATTAAGCTAACACCTAATAAATGATATAGACCATTATCTAGCCTTATGCTATAGAACATTATCCAGCCTTATTAAGTAGCCTTGCACAAGCCAGAACAGCTCATAGGGCAGGAGCCCATTGTCTGTTTCTGTAGCGTGAGGCAGTTTGATGTACTAGTACACCCCCTGGATAGGATGCTAGTCTATCTCCTGTTTCTGTAGTGTGCGTGGGGCAGCTTGTTGTACAGTACACTACCTGGACAGGATGCTAGTCTATCTCCTGTTTCTGTAGTGTGAGGCAGCTTGATGTACTAGTACACTACCTGGACAGGATGCTAGTCTATATCCTGTTTCTGTAGCGTGAGGCAGCTTGATGTACAAGTACACCCTCTGGACAGGACGCTAGTCTATCTCCTGTTTCTGTAGTGTGAGGCAGCTTGATGTACAAGTACACCCTCTGGACAGGACGCTAGTCTATCTCCTGTTTCTGTAGTGTGAGGCAGTTTGATGTACAAGTACACCCCCTGGACAGGACACCTTACCCCCGATCTAGCTCCTTAATGCTGAGTCAACTGCCCCTCCCCTCCCTGTTGCACACAACAAGCCTACATTTCCCATGTCACAAGGATATTCATGTCCGATTTAAGATTAAATCGTCAACCCTGGAATCCTGAGTGGTGCAGTGGTCCAAGGCACTGCATCTCAGTGCTAGATGTGTCACTACAGAAACTCTGGTTCGATTCCAGGATGTATCACAACCGGCAGTGATTGGGAGTCGCATAGGGTGGGGCACAATTGGCCCAGCATCGTCTGGGTTTGGCCGGTGTAGGCCGTCATTGTAAGAATTTGTTCTTAACTGACTTGCCTAGTTAAATGAAGGAAACATAAATTTACAGTTCACCCTGTTACTTTATTTTGCATTTAATGAGCACTTTTTTACTTCTTGAGATAGGAAAACTTGTTTTTTATTCTGTTGAACATGTGCTCTTTATGACACAATGTGGACATGAGGTGAAATCAAAAGAGTCCAACTTACACATCTCAAAAGGCACTGAATTGGTGGAATGACCGATTATTGTCCAGTGCTTAAACTACACCAGCTTTCTCTAAAAGGTGGAACAGTACTCGTAAAGACAGGGTAAAGAGGCGGAAGAGTACTGGTAAAGGGGAATAAAGAGGAGGAAGAGGAGGTAGAGGAGGAAGAGTACTGGTAAAGGGGGAATAAAGAGGAGGAAGAGGAGGTAGAGGAGGAAGAGTACTGGTAAAGGGGGAATAAAGAGGAGGAAGAGCAGGAAGAGTACTGGTAAAGGGGAATAAAGAGGAGGAAGAGGAGGAAGAGTACTGGTAAAGGGGGAATAAAGAGGAGGTAGAGGAGGAAGAGTACTGGTAAAGGGGGAATAAAGAGGAGGTAGAGGAGGAAGAGTACTGGTAAAGGGGGAATAAAGAGGAGGAAGAGGAGGAAGAGGAGGAAGAGTACTGGTAAAGGGGAATAAAGAGGAGGAAGAGGAGGTAGAGGAGGAAGAGTACTGGTAAAGGGGGAATAAAGAGGAGGGAGAGGAGGTAGAGGAGGAAGAGTACTGGTAAAGGGGGAATAAAGAGGAGGAAGAGGAGGAAGAGGAGGAAGAGTACTGGTAAAGGGGGAATAAAGAGGAGGAAGAGCAGGAAGAGTACTGGTAAAGGGGAATAAAGAGGAGGAAGAGGAGGAAGAGTACTGGTAAAGGGGGAATAAAGAGGAGGAAGAGGAGGAAGAGTACTGGTAAAGGGGGAATAAAGAGGAGGTAGAGGAGGAAGAGTACTGGTAAAGGGGGAATAAAGAGGAGGAAGAGGAGGAAGAGTACTGGTAAAGGGGGAATAAAGAGGAGGAAGAGTACTGGTAAAGGGGGAATAAAGAGGAGGAAGAGGAGGAAGAGTACTGGTAAAGGGGGAATAAAGAGGAGGAAGAGGAGGAAGAGTACTGGTAAAGGGGGAATAAAGAGGAGGAAGAGGAGGAAGAGTACTGGTAAAGGGGGAATAAAGAGGAGGAAGAGGAGGAAGAGTACTGGTAAAGGGGGAATAAAGAGGAGGAAGAGTACTGGTAAAGGGGGAATAAAGAGGAGGAAGAGGAGGAAGAGTACTGGTAAAGGGGGAATAAAGAGGAGGAAGAGGAGGAAGAGGAGGAAGAGTACTGCTAAAGGGGGAATAAAGAGGAGGAAGAGCAGGAAGAGTACTGGTAAAGGGGGAATAAAGAGGAGGTAGAGGAGGAAGAGTACTGGTAAAGGGGGAATAAAGAGGAGGAAGAGGAGGAAGAGTACTGGTAAAGGGGGAATAAAGAGGAGGAAGAGGAGGAAGAGGAGGAAGAACGTGGAGAAGGATGAAAAGAAAAGGGTCAATTTGAGCGACATAGAAATTATCTGTGACATGACAGCAGATCTCAGAAATACAATAACATCTGCACCACATGGCCAAAAGTATGTGGACACCCCTTCAAATTAGTGGATTCCTCTATTTCAGCCACACCCGTTGCTGACAGGTGCATAAAATCAAGTACACAGCCAGGCAATCTCCATAGACAAACAATGGCAGTAGAATGGCCTTACCGAAGAGCTCAGTGACTTTCAACGTGGCACCGTCATAGGATGACACCTTTCCAACAAGTCAGTTTGTCAAATTCTGCCCTGCTAGAGCTGCCCCGGTCAACTGTAAGTGCTGTTATTGTGAAGTGGAAACGTCTCTGGAGACACTTTAGCATCTGGCAGCCCGACGGACAAATCTGGGTTTAGCGGATGTCAGGAGAACGCTACCGGCCCGAATGCATAGTGCCAACTGTAAAGTTTGGTGGAGGAGGAATAATGGTCTGGGGCTGTTTTTCATGGTTTGGGTTTGGCCCGTTACTTCCATTGAAGGGAAATCTTAACACTACAGCATACAATGACATTCTAGACAATTCTGTGCTTTCAACTTTGGGGCAACAGTTTGGGGAAAGCCATTTCCTGTTTCAGCATGACAATGCCCCCGTGCACAAAGCGAGGTCCATACAGAAATGTTTTGTCGAGATCGGTGTAGAAGAACTTGACTGGCCTCAACAGAACCCTGACCTGCAGCCCATGGAACACCTTTGGGATGAATTGGAACGTTGACTGTGAGCCAGGACTAATCGCCCAACATCAGTGCCCGACCTCACTAATGCTCTTGTGGCTGAATGGAAGCAAGTCTCCGCAGCAATGTTCCAACATCTAGTGGAAAGCCTTCCCAGAAGAGTGGAGGCTGTTGTTTATAAAATCAAATAAAATATTTAACCTTTATTTAACTAGGCAAGTCATATAAGAACAAATTCTTATTTACAATGACAATGTTATAGTAGCAGAAGGGGGAGACGAACTCCATATTAATCCCCATGAGTTTGGAAGGAGATGTTTGACGAGCAGATGTCCACATACTCTTGGTCATGTAGAGTATCTCTGTAGCAGTTTTAGGTTTTCATTTTGCTTTGTTGATATGTTGTTGTTGATCATGTTTTAAGGATATTTAAGGTTATGTTTATGCTTAATCTGCACGGTACTCACTAGAGAGATAATTGTCGTCGCCCCCCCCCCCCCCCCCCCCCCTTCTGACACCCAGGTAGCAACACGCATCTCTACATGCCTGGCAGACATCTCATCTTGAAACTCGGCCCACCTCCTCAAGCTCAACCTCAACAAAACAGAAGCTGCTCTTCCTCCCGGGAAAGGCCTGCCCGCTCCAAGACCTCTGCATCACGGTTGACAACTCCACAGTGTCCCCTTGCCAGAGTGCAAAGGACATTTGCATGACCCCTGGACAACACCCTGTCATTCTCTGCAAACATCAAAGCAGTGACTCACTCCTGCAGGTTCATGCTCTACAATAGTGTTTCCCGAGGTTAGATTTGTTGAAGGAACTCAGTCCTACTTTCATCTTACTCATGAAAGTTGTACTAGTAGAATTCACAAGGTGAAACTTTGAAATCGGTTATTGCATCCTCAGTGTTCCTCTTGTCATGACAGTCATTTCAGACCTTAGAAAGTTATTTATAACTTGTCAGAAATGTCCAGATCAACTAAATGTCTGCTGATGTTTTTTGTTTTTTTTAACTCGTTTTTTTTTTTTGTCACATGTATTTTTCTAGTAATGTTCGAGTAACTTAAATATCACATGAATAAACATTAGACATGGCCAAATGTATAGTAATTGCAGGAAATACGCTTCTGCAAAATTTTCTCTCCGCCAACAAAAGGGGTGTGAACAGTTTGTCATGAAAAGGACCGGTGCCCATAGAATTAGACGTGGTGCAGGTGGGGGGGATAGATGTTCCCCAATAATGAAAGGGGGGGCCTGAGTGAAAAAGTTTAGGAACTCTTGCTCTACAACATCCATTATCCCATTGGCTGGGCTCCACGTATGTGCCCCTCCTCTGGCTTCCAATAGAATCTCACCTCATCTTCAAGACCATGGTGCTTACCTATGGAGCAGCAAGAGGAACTACCCCTCCTTACCTTCAGGCAATACTCAAACCCTACATACCAACCTGAGCACTCCGTTCTGCCACCTCTGGTCTCTTGGTCCTCCCACTCCTACGGGAGAGCAGCACCCGCTCAGCCCAGTCAAAGCTCTTCTCTGTCCTGGCACCCCAATGGTGGAACAAGCGTCCCCCTAATGTCAGGACAGCTACTTTGTTGAGGGGAAATGTTCTTGCTACGATTGTGATATGTTGTGATATGTCTCACCTAGCTATCTTAAAGATGAATGCACAAATGTAAATCGCTCTGGATAAGAGCATCTGCTAATGACTTAAATGTAAAATGTTAAGAGGAGAAAGAGAGAGCGAGAGAGAGAGAGAGAGGGGAGAGGGAGAGGGAGAGAGAGAGAGAGAGAGAGAGGGAGAGAGAGGGGAGAGGGAGAGGGGAGAGGGAGAGAGAGAGGGGAGAGGGAGAGGGGAGAGGGAGAGAGAGAGGGGAGAGGGAGAGGGGAGAGGGAGAGAGAGCGAGAGAGAGAGAGAGGGAGAGAGAGAGAGAGAGGAGAGAGAGAGAGAGGGGAGAGGGAGAGGGGAGAGGGAGAGAGAGAGCGAGAGGGAGAGGGAGAGAGAGAGAGAGAGGAGAGAGAGAGAGAGGGTTGGCGCCCCCCCCTTGGGTTGTGCCGTGGCGGAGATCTTTGTGGGCTATACTCGGCCTTGTCTTTGGACGGTAAGTTGGTGGTTGTAGATATCCCTCTAGTGGTGTGGGGGCTGTGCTTTGGCAAAGTGGGTGGGGTTATATCCTGCCTGTTTGGCCCTGTCCGGGGGTATCATCGGATGGGGCCACAGTGTCTTCTGATCCCTCCTGTCTCAGCCTCCAGTATTTATGCTGCAGTAGTTTATGTGTCGGGGGGCTAGGGTCAGTCTGTTACATCTGGAGTATTCTCTTGTCTTATCCGGTGTCCTGTGTGAATGTAAATATGCTCTCTCTAATTCTCTCTTTCTTTCTTTCTCTCGGAGGACCTGAGCCCTAGGACTACCTGGCATGATGACTCCTTGCTGTCCCCAGTCCACCTGGCCATGCTGCTGCTCCAGTTTCAACTGTTCTGCCTGCGGCTACGGAACCCTGACCTGTTCACCGGACGTGCTTGTTGCACCCTCGACAATTACTATGATTATTATTATTTGACCATGCTGGTCATTTACGAACATTTTAACATCTTGACCATGTTCTGTTATAATATCCACCCGGCACAGCCAGAAGAGGACTGGCCACCCCTCATAGCCTGGTTCCTCTCTAGGTTTCTTCCTAGGTTTTTGGCCTTTCTCAGGAGTTTTTCCTAGGGAGTTTTTCCCAGCCACCGTGCTTCTTTCACATGCATTGCTTGCTGTTTGGGGTTTTAGGCTGGGTTTCTGTACAGCACTTTGAGATTTCAGCTGATGTACGAAGGGCTATATAAATAAATTTGATTTGATTTGATTTGATTTGAGAGAGAGGGGAGAGGGAGAGAGAGAGGGAGAGAGGGAGAGAGAGAGAGAGAGAGAGAGAGAGAGAGAGAGAGAGAGAGAGAGAGGAGAGAGAGAGAGAGGGGAGAGAGGGGAGAGGGAGAGAGAGAGAGAGAGAGAGAGAGAGAAAGAGGGAGAGAAAGAGAGAGAGAGAGAGAGAGAGAGAGAGAGAGAGAGAGAGAGAGAAGAGGGAGAGAGAGAGAGAGAGGGAAGAGGGAGAGAGAGAGAGGGTAGAGATGAAGACAGAGAGACAGAGAGAGGGAGAAGGGGATAAATATAGAGAGATAAGGTGAAAGAGAGAGAGGGAGAGAGGGAGAGAGGGGTCCGGGAAAACGTACAACGGATTACTGTCATCAGCCAGGGGACATGTGTGTGTGTGTGTGTGTGTGTGTGTGTGTGTGTGTGTGTGTGTGTGTGTTGCCACTCTTACGTAAACCAATATGGGTAGGTTAGCTAACAGAGAGAGGTCAGGGGTTGAGACAACTGAAGGGTAACCATGGCAACAACATGTTTAAGCCTAAGAGTAGTCGTGAAGTATTGCCAGGAACACAGCCACTAATGAAGCTGAGACACACACACACACACACACACACACACACACACACACAGAGGTATGCAGCTACTCTGCTGGTTAATAAGTATACATCTAAACTTAAGTAAAGTTTGAATCCTCAAAACATATACCCTTTCATCCTTTTCTCACTGATCAAACACAAAAAGATATTTGAAAGCAAAGGTTCAAAAGCGTTTACACACAAAAAAACTAAAAACAATTTTAGACAATTCAGTCTCTAAAGACACTCTTCCCAGAGGAGGACCATAACAGCAGACGAGACGGGACCATAACAGACCTGTTCAGATACAACAGACAAGACAGGACCATAACAGACCTGTTCAGGTACAACAGACGAGACAGGACCATAACAGACCTGTTCAGGTACAACAGACGAGACAGGACCATAACAGACCTGTTCAGATACAACAGATGAGACAGGACCATAACAGACCTGTTCAGATACAACAGATGAGACAGGACCATAACAGACCTGTTCAGATACAACAGACAAGACAGGACCATAACAGACCTGTTCAGATACAACAGACGAGACAGGACCATAACAGACCTGTTCAGGTACAACAGACGAGACAGGACCATAACAGACCTGTTCAGGTACAACAGATGAGACAGGACCATAACAGACCTGTTCAGGTACAACAGATGAGACAGGACCATAACAGACCTGTTCAGATACAACAGACGAGACAGGACCATAACAGACCTGTTCAGATACAACAGACGAGACAGGACCATAACAGACCTGTTCAGATACAACAGACGAGACAGGACCATAACAGACCTGTTCAGATACAACAGATGAGACAGGACCATAACAGACCTGTTAAATACAACAGACAAGACAGGACCATAACAGACCTGTTCAGATACAACAGACGAGACAGGACCATAACAGACCTGTTCAGATACAACAGATGAGACAGGACCATAACAGACCTGTTAAATACAACAGACAAGACAGGACCATAACAGACCTGTTCAGATACAACAGATGAGACAGGACCATAACAGACCTGTTCAGATACAACAGATGAGACAGGACCATAACAGACCTGTTAAATACAACAGACAAGACAGGACCATAACAGACCTGTTCAGATACAACAGACGAGACAGGACCATAACAGACCTGTTAAATACAACAGACGAGACAGGACCATAACAGACCTGTTAGATACAACAGATGAGACAGAACCATAACAGACCTGTTCAGGTACAACAGCTGAGACAGGACCATACCAGACCTGTTCAGGTACAACAGATGAGACAGGACCATAACAGACCTGTTCAGATACAACAGATGAGACAGGACCATAACAGACCTGTTAGATACAACAGACAAGACGAGACGACACCAGGACGCCAGGACAGCGGAGTCAATCACCACCTTCCGGAGACACCTGAAACCCCACCTCTTTAAGGAGTACCTGGGATAGGATGGAGTGGTCCTTCTAACCCCCCCCAGAAGATTTAGATGCACTATTGTAAAGTGGTTGTTCCACTGGATATCATGGGGTGAATGCACCAATTTGTAAGTCGCTCTGGATAAGAGCGTCTGCTAAATGACTTAAATGTAATGTAAATGAGACAGTTTTACGCACTTTTAGACCACAGTTTGCTTGATTTTGTTTTAGAGCGTCTCATGTCGGCTGCTGGAAATTCCAAGATTCAACATGTAAAATCTTAGCAAAAGAGATGAGAAGGGTCCGTTTAGCCAATCAGATAACAGTACGCTGATGTTCTGTGTTTAGCCAATCAGATAACAGTACGCTGATGTTCTGTGTTTAGCCAAGCAGCTAGCTAGCTAATCAGCTACTTGTCGTGTATTTAACCCTCTGTTACCCCCCATGTCTGTGTGTGAAATTGTTAATTGTCAGGTGGGCACGTTCCCGGCTGGTTTGAGCCGGGTTTTGTTTTACACCCGTGCTTTGTGGCAGCCGGTACTTTGTACTTTGTTATTTGTACTTTGTACTTTGTGCCGCCTCACTTATTCTTTGGGCATTCGTTTTGTGACGCAGTTGCGTTCTGTTATTATGATTGCCTCAGTAAAGTGCTTTGTCCAATCATCTCTGCTCTCCTGCGCCTGACTTCCATGCACCAGCTACACTCACCTCTTGACATTAATGAGGTAGTGGAGTTATATGGGGGTGGCTGGGGGTTTTAATGAGGTAGTGGAGTTGTATGGGGGTGGCTGGGTCTTTAATGGGGTACTGGAAGGTGTAGTTGAGTTGTATGGGAGTGGCTGGGGCTTTTAATGAGGTAGTGGAGTTGTATGGGGGTGGCTGGGGGTTTTAATGAGGTAGTGGAGTTGTATGGGGTGGCTGGGTCTTTAATGGGGTAGTGGAAGGGGTAGTGGAGTTGTATGGGAGTGGCTGGGGTTTTTAATGAGGTAGTGGAGTTGTATGGGGGTGGCTGGGGGTTTTAATGAGGTAGTGGAGTTGTATGGGGTGGCTGGGTCTTTAATGGGGTAGTGGAAGGGGTAGTGGAGTTGTATGGGAGTGGCTGGGGTTTTTAATGAGGTAGTGGAGTTGTATGGGGTGGCTGGGTCTTTAATGGGGTAGTGGAGTTGTATGGGGTGGCTGGGTCTTTAATGGGGTAGTGGAAGGGGTAGTGGAGTTGTATGGGGGTGTATGGGGGTTTTAATGAGGTAGTGGAGTTGTATGGGGGTGGCTGGGTCTTTAATGGGGTAGTGTAAGGGGTAATGGAGTTGTATGGGGGTGACTGGGGGTTTTAATGGGGTAGTAGAGTTGTATGGGGGTGGCTGGGACCTGAGCTGTATTGAGGGTTATATATATGGCTTAGGGGGTTACCCAGCAAACTGGGGACATCCTGAGGGCATTCAGCGACATTCCCATTGGGTTAAGGGTTATCCCACTGACGTTCAAGGTAAAGTTCTCTGGGGGACCTTTGTGTAGTTCCCTATATGTTACCAGGATGTCACTAAGGACCATGTCAGGAGACTTTTTTAGGACGTTCTCAGGACGTTCTCAGGACTTTCCTTTTACTAGTCCTTAGGACGTTGCATGATGGTCCCAAGGGAACGTTCTCTGGGGGAACTTTTTATAGTTTCCGGTTTGTCCCGGGGACGTCCTCGAAGACGTTTTTAGAATGTTCTTGGAATGTTGTGTCATGGTCCCTGAACATCCCCTGAACGTTCTTGAGACGTTGTGTCAACGACTCATTATTGTTTGCTGGCTAGGTACAGGGGGTTAGGGGTCTGGGTTGAAGGGCTGGGTGGGGTCTGGGTTAAAGGGCTGGGTGGGGTCTGGGTTAAAGGGCTGGGTGGGGTCTGTAAGGCGGTGCTGGGGTGGTCTGTAGCTGTATTAACAGTTAAATCGGGGGCTAAGGGTCTGGGTTAGAGGGCTGGATGGGGTTTTGCCCAACACCCTACGGAACGATATAAAGAAAGGAGAAAGAGGAGAAGGAGAGGAGAAGGAGAAGAGAGAGAGGCTCTCACTGCAAGGGTTGTTCTCTTCAAGCAGCAACGAGGGGCTGAGAGGGAGAATAGATAGACAGACAAACAGAAAGAGATCTCCTATACCTGTCGTAATGAGGTAGGGGTCAATAGATGGCCATTGATATGGTAGTCTCTACATGGCCGCACTAGATGCTTGATGTCAATAGAACAGCATCTGTTGCAGAATTGATGAACAAGTACTATAGCAATTTGTCATTTCATTATTTATCTAGGGTTATACTATAGGTCATGCTTAACTATTGGTTCTCAGGGGTTATAGGTCATTCTTAACTATTGGTTCTCAGGGTTATAGGTCATTCTTAAGTATTGGTTCTTAGCCAAGGGTAAGGTTATCGGGTGATTGGTGAGGTGAGAGGGTTAGACCGTTAAACATGTCATTTGTGGTTAGGAAAGCTGTGGAATTCACATACATCACATAGACACAATGCCCTCCCACGCCATCCCACCCCCACCGCCACTCACACCCACCTACTCCTGTCAGCATGGGAACAAACCCTACCTCCAGTCAAAATACTACAGTTAACTACAGTCAGTCCAGATGTTAAACCTGTAAAAAGCTCCCTAATCATCCACTCTAACACAGCCTTGTAAAAATGTGTCTGTCCCCAGTCTACCCCACTAACACAGCCTTGTAAAAATGTGTTTGTCCCCAGTCTACCCCACTAACACAGCCTTGTAAAAATGTGTCTGTCCCCAGTCTACCCCACTAACACAGCCCTGTAAAAATGTGTCTGTCCCCAGTCTACCCCACTAACACAGCCCTGTAAAAATGTGTCTGTCCCCAGTCTACCCTACTAACACAGCCCTGTAAAAATGTGTCTGTCCCCAGTCTACCCCACTAACACAGCCTTGTAAAAATGTGTCTGTCCCCAGTCTACCCCACTAACACAGCCTTGTAAAAATTTGTCTGTCCCCAGTCTACCCCACTAACACAGCCTTGTAAAAATGTGTCTGTCCCCAGTCTACCCCACTAATACAGCCTTGTAAAAATGTGTTTGTCCCCAGTCTACCCCACTAACACAGCCTTGTAAAAATGTGTCTGTCCCCTGTCTACCCCACTAACACAGCCTTGTAAAAATGTGTCTGTCCCCTGTCTACCCCACTAACACAGCCTTGTAAAAATGTGTTTGTCCCCAGTCTACCCCACTAACACAGCCTTGTAAAAATGTGTCTGTCTCCTGTCTACCCCACTAACACAGCCTTGTAAAAATGTGTTTGTCCCCAGTCTACCCCACTAACACAGCCCTGTAAAAATGTGTTTGTCCCCAGTCTACCCCACTAACACAGCCCTGTAAAAATGTGTCTGTCCCCAGTCTACCCCACTAACACAGCCTTGTAAAAATGTGTCTGTCCCCAGTCTACCCCAATAACACAGCCTTGTAAAAATGTGTCTGTCCCCAGTCTACCCCACTAACACAGCCTTGTAAAAATGTGTCTGTCCCCAGTCTACCCCACTAACACAGCCTTGTAAAAATGTGTCTGTCCCCAGTCTACCCCACTAACACAGCCTTGTAAAAATGTGTCTGTCCCCAGTCTACCCCACTAACACAGCCCTGTAAAAATGTGTCTGTCCCCAGTCTACCCCACTAACACAGCCCTGTAAAAATGTGTCTGTCCCCAGTCTACCCCACTAACACAGCCCTGTAAAAATGTGTCTGTCCCCAGTCTACCCCACTAACACAGCCCTGTAAAAATGTGTCTGTCCCCAGTCTACCCCACTAACACAGCCTTGTAAAAATGTGTCTGTCCCCAGTCTACCCCACTAACACAGCCCTGTAAAAATGTGTCTGTCCCCAGTCTACCCCACTAACACAGCCCTGTAAAAATGTGTCTGTCCCCAGTCTACCCCACTAACACAGCCCTGTAAAAATGTGTCTGTCCCCAGTCTACCCCACTAACACAGCCTTGTAAAAATGTGTCTGTCCCCTGTCTACCCCACTAACACAGCCTTGTAAAAATGTGTTTGTCCCCAGTCTACCCCACTAACACAGCCTTGTAAAAATGTGTCTGTCTCCTGTCTACCCCACTAACACAGCCTTGTAAAAATGTGTTTGTCCCCAGTCTACCCCACTAACACAGCCCTGTAAAAATGTGTTTGTCCCCAGTCTACCCCACTAACACAGCCCTGTCAAAATGTGTTTGTCCCCAGTCTACCCCACTAACACAGCCCTGTAAAAATGTGTCTGTCCCCAGTCTACCCCACTAACACAGCCTTGTAAAAATGTGTCTGTCCCCAGTCTACCCCACTAACACAGCCTTGTAAAAATGTGTCTGTCCCGAGTCTACCCCACTAACACAGCCTTGTAAAAATGTGTCTGTCCCCAGTCTACCCCACTAACACAGCCTTGTAAAAATGTGTCTGTCCCCAGTCTACCCCACTAACACAGCCTTGTAAAAATGTGTCTGTCCCCAGTCTACCCCACTAACACAGCCCTGTAAAAATGTGTCTGTCCCCAGTCTACCCCACTAACACAGCCCTGTAAAAATGTGTCTGTCCCCAGTCTACCCCACTAACACAGCCCTGTAAAAATGTGTCTGTCCCCAGTCTACCCCACTAACACAGCCTTGTAAAAATGTGTTTGTCCCCAGTCTACCCCACTAACACAGCCTTGTAAAAATGTGTCTGTCTCCTGTCTACCCCACTAACACAGCCTTGTAAAAATGTGTTTGTCCCCAGTCTACCCCACTAACACAGCCCTGTAAAAATGTGTTTGTCCCCAGTCTACCCCACTAACACAGCCCTGTCAAAATGTGTTTGTCCCCAGTCTACCCCACTAACACAGCCCTGTAAAAATGTGTCTGTCCCCAGTCTACCCCACTAACACAGCCTTGTAAAAATGTGTCTGTCCCCAGTCTACCCCACTAACACAGCCTTGTAAAAATGTGTCTGTCCCGAGTCTACCCCACTAACACAGCCTTGTAAAAATGTGTCTGTCCCCAGTCTACCCCACTAACACAGCCTTGTAAAAATGTGTCTGTCCCCAGTCTACCCCACTAACACAGCCTTGTAAAAATGTGTCTGTCCCCAGTCTACCCCACTAACACAGCCCTGTAAAAATGTGTCTGTCCCCAGTCTACCCACTAACACAGCCCTGTAAAAATGTGTCTGTCCCCAGTCTACCCCACTAACACAGCCCTGTAAAAATGTGTCTGTCCCCAGTCTACCCCACTAACACAGCCCTGTAAAAATGTGTCTGTCCCCAGTCTACCCCACTAACACAGCCTTGTAAGAATGTGTCTGTCCCCAGTCTACCCCACTAACACAGCCCTGTAAAAATGTGTCTGTCCCCAGTCTACCCCACTAACACAGCCCTGTAAAAATGTGTCTGTCCCCAGTCTACCCCACTAACACAGCCCTGTAAAAATGTGTCTGTCCCCAGTCTACCCCACTAACACAGCCCTGTAAAAATGTGTCTGTCCCGAGTCTACCCCACTAACACAGCCTTGTAAAAATGTGTCTGTCCCCAGTCTACCCCACTAACACAGCCTTGTAAAATGTGTCTGTCCCCAGTCTACCCCACTAACACAGCCTTGTAAAATGTGTCTGTCCCCAGTCTACCCCACTAACACAGCCCTGTAAAAATGTGTCTGTCCCCAGTCTACCCCACTAACACAGCCCTGTAAAAATGTGTCTGTCCCCAGTCTACCCCACTAACACAGCCCTGTAAAAATGTGTCTGTCCCCAGTCTACCCCACTAACACAGCCTTGTAAAAATGTGTCTGTCCCCAGTCTACCCCACTAACACAGCCTTGTAAAAATGTGTCTGTCCCCAGTCTACCCCACTAACACAGCCTTGTAAAATGTGTCTGTCCCCAGTCTACCCCACTAACACAGCCCTGTAAAAATGTGTCTGTCCCCAGTCTACCCCACTAACACAGCCTTGTAAAAATGTGTCTGTCCCCAGTCTACCCCACTAACACAGCCTTGTAAAAATGTGTCTGTCCCTAGTCTACCCCACTAACACAGCCTTGTAAAAATGTGTCTGTCCCCAGTCTACCCCACTAACACAGCCCTGTAAAAATGTGTCTGTCCCCAGTCTACCCCCACTAACACAGCCCTGTAAAAATGTGTTTGTCCCCAGTCTACCCCACTAACACAGCCTTGTAAAAATGTGTCTGTCCCCAGTCTACCCCACTAACACAGCCTTGTAAAAATGTGTCTGTCCCCAGTCTACCCCACTAACACAGCCCTGTAAAAATGTGTTTGTCCCCAGTCTACCCCACTAACACAGCCTTGTAAAAATGTGTCTGTCCCCAGTCTACCCCACTAACACAGCCCTGTAAAAATGTGTCTGTCCCCAGTCTACCCCACTAACACAGCCCTGTAAAAATGTGTCTGTCCCCAGTCTACCCCACTAACACAGCCCTGTAAAAATGTGTCTGTCCCCAGTCTACCCCACTAACACAGCCTTGTAAAAAATGTGTCTGTCCCCAGTCTACCCCACTAACACAGCCTTGTAAAAATGTGTCTGTCCCCAGTCTACCCCACTAACACAGCCTTGTAAAAATGTGTCTGTCCCCAGTCTACCCCACTAACACAGCCCTGTAAAAATGTGTCTGTCCCCAGTCTACCCCACTAACACAGCCTTGTAAAAATGTGTCTGTCCCCAGTCTACCCCACTAACACAGCCTTGTAAAAATGTGTCTGTCCCTAGTCTACCCCACTAACACAGCCTTGTAAAAATGTGTCTGTCCCCAGTCTACCCCACTAACACAGCCCTGTAAAAATGTGTCTGTCCCCAGTCTACCCCACTAACACAGCCCTGTAAAAATGTGTTTGTCCCCAGTCTACCCCACTAACACAGCCTTGTAAAAATGTGTCTGTCCCCAGTCTACCCCACTAACACAGCCTTGTAAAAATGTGTCTGTCCCCAGTCTACCCCACTAACACAGCCTTGTAAAAATGTGTCTGTCCCCAGTCTACCCCACTAACACAGCCCTGTAAAAATGTGTTTGTCCCCAGTCTACCCCACTAACACAGCCTTGTAAAAATGTGTCTGTCCCCAGTCTACCCCACTAACACAGCCCTGTAAAAATGTGTCTGTCCCCAGTCTACCCCACTAACACAGCCTTGTAAAAATGTGTCTGTCCCCAGTCTACCCCACTAACACAGCCCTGTAAAATGTGTCTGTCCCCAGTCTACCCCACTAGCACAGCCTTGTAAAAATGTGTCTGTCCCCAGTCTACCCCACTAACACAGCCCTGTAAAAATGTGTCTGTCCCCAGTCTACCCCACTAACACAGCCCTGTAAAAATGTGTCTGTCCCCAGTCTACCCACTAACACAGCCTTGTAAAAATGTGTCTGTCCCCAGTCTACCCCACTAACACAGCCTTGTAAAATGTGTCTGTCCCCAGTCTACCCCCACTACACACAGCCTTGTAAAAATGTGTCTGTCCCCAGTCTACCCCACTAACACAGCCTTGTAAAATGTGTCTGTCCCCAGTCTACCCCACTAAACACTAGCCTTGTAAAAATGTGTCTGTCCCCAGTCTACCCCACTAACACAGCCTTGTAAAAATGTGTCTGTCCCCAGTCTACCCCCCACTAACACAAGCCTTGTAAAAATGTGTCTGTCCCCAGTCTACCCCACTAACACAGCCTTGTTTAAAAATGGTCTGTCCCCAGGTTCTACCCCACTAACAACAGCCTTGTAAAAGTGTCTGTCCCCAGTTCTACCCCACCTACCACAGCCTTGTAAAAATGTTGTCTGTCCCCAGTTCTTACCCCACTAACCCAGCCCTTGTTTAAAAATGTGTCCTGTTCCCCAGTCTACCCCAACTAACACTAGGCCCTTGTAAAATGTGTCTGTTCCCCAGTCTACCCCACTAACACAGCCTTGTAAAAATGTGTCTGTCCCCAGTTACCCCACTAACACATCCTTGTAAAAATGTGTCTGTCCCCCAGTCTACCCCACTAACACAGCCTTGTAAAAATGTGTCTGTCCCCAGTCTACCCCAACTAACACAGCCTTGTAAAAATGTGTCTGTCCCCAGTCTACCCCACTAACACAGCCCTTGTAAAAATGTGTCTGTCCCCAGTCTACCCCACTAACACAGCCTTGTAAAAATGTGTCTGTCCCCAGTCTACCCCACTAACACAGCCTTGTAAAAATGTGTCTGTCCCCAGTCTACCCCACTAACACAGCCTTGTAAAAATGTGTCTGTCCCCAGTCTACCCCATAACACAGCCTTGTAAAAATGTGTCTGTCCCCAGTCTACCCCACTAACACAGCCTTGTAAAATGTGTCTGTCCCCAGTCTACCCCACTAACACAGCCTTGTAAAATGTGTCTGTCCCAGTCTACCCCACTAACACAGCCCTGTAAAAATGTGTCTGTCCCCAGTCTACCCCACTAACATAGCCTTGTAAAAATGTGTCTGTCCCCAGTCTACCCCACTAACACAGCCTTGTAAAAATGTGTCTGTCCCCAGTCTACCCCACTAACACAGCCTTGTAAAAATGTGTCTGTCCCCAGTCTACCCCACTAACACAGCCCTGTAAAAATGTGTCTGTCCCCAGTCTACCCCACTAACACAGCCCTGTAAAAATGTGTTTGTCCCCAGTCTACCCCACTAACACAGCCTAGTAAAAATGTGTCTGTCCCCAGTCTACCCCACTAACACAGCCTTGTAAAAATGTGTCTGTCCCCAGTCTACCCCACTAACACAGCCTTGTAAAAATGTGTCTGTCCCCAGTCTACCCCACTAACACAGCCCTGTAAAAATGTGTTTGTCCCCAGTCTACCCCACTAACACAGCCTTGTAAAAATGTGTCTGTCCCCAGTCTACCCCACTAACACAGCCCTGTAAAAATGTGTCTGTCCCCAGTCTACCCCACTAACACAGCCTTGTAAAAATGTGTCTGTCCCCAGTCTACCCCACTAACACAGCTCTTCAAAAGTTGTCTCTTCCTAGTCTTCGCCTGTAACACAGCCCTATAATATGTAATGTCAGTAATTACTAGTCTGTTGCTTGGGGCACTGCCCCACTTTACAACCCTGAGCTATCATTATTAATCGCCCTGACGATGCACACAAACACGCACGTACACGTACACACACACACACACACACAAAGCCTGGCCCTCTACTTAGCCATAGGCTCTCATTATCAGCCGCTTTGACTGACTGGTCAGAGAACTTCAATATCAACCACTGCTTTGTGACAACCCCTTAGCCCCGAGGATAGCTCAGTTTGTGTGTGTGTGTGTGTGTGTGTGTGTGTGTGTGTGTGTGTGTGTGTGTGTGTGTGTGTGTGTGTGTGTGTGTGTGTGTGTGTGTGTGTGTGTGTGTGTGTGCGTGTGTGTGTGTCGCTAATACATAGTAGGGATGTGACAATTGGACCATTTTTCTTAATGTTTAAACTGCCATTTTGTGCCGGTTAGAATTCCACGTGAATTCACAATGCAGACAGTACAGTACATGTCTACATGTCTTAGAGTCTCATGTGTTCCTCTATAGTCAACAACTACAGACCAGTATCCCTTCTTTCTTTTCTCTCCAAAACTCTTGAACGTGCCGTCCTCGGCCAGCTCTCCTGCTATCTCTCTCAGAACGACCTTCTTGATCCTAATCAGTCAGGTTTCAAGACTGGGCATTCAACTGAGACTGCTCTTCTCTGTGTCACGGAGGCTCTCCGCACTGCTAAAGCTAACTCTCTCTCCTCTGCTCTCATCCTTCTAGACCTATCTGCTGCCTTTGATACTGTGAACCATCAGATCCTCCTCTCCACCCTCTCCGAGCTGGGCATCTCCGGCGCGGCCCACGCTTGGATTGCGTCCTACCTGACAGGTCGCTCCTACCAGGTGGCGTGGCGAGAAGCTGTCTCCGCACCACGTGCTCTCACCACTGGTGTCCCCCAGGGCTCTGTTCTAGGCCCTCTCCTATTCTCGCTATACACCAAGTCACTTGGCTCTGTCATATCCTCACACGGTCTCTCCTATCATTGCTATGCAGACGACACACAATTAATCTTCTCCTTTCCCCCTTCTGACAACCAGGTGGCGAATCGCATCTCTGCATGTCTGGCAGACATATCAGTGTGGATGACGGATCACCACCTCAAGCTGAACCTCGGCAAGACGGAGCTGCTCTTCCTCCCGGGGAAGGACTGCCCGTTCCATGATCTCGCCATCACGGTTGACAACTCCCTTGTGTCCTCCTCCCAGAGTGCTAAGAACCTTGGCGTGATCCTGGACAACACCCTGTCGTTCTCCACTAACATCAAGGCGGTGACCCGATCCTGTAGGTTCATGCTCTACAACATTCGCAGAGTACGACCCTGCCTCACACAGGAAGCGGCGCAGGTCCTAATCCAGGCACTTGTCATCTCCCGTCTGGATTACTGCAACTCGCTGTTGGCTGGGCTCCCTGCCTGTGCCATCAAACCCCTACAACTCATCCAGAACGCCGCAGCCCGTCTGGTGTTCAACCTTCCCAAGTTCTCTCACGTCACCCCGCTCCTCCGCTCTCTCCACTGGCTTCCAGTTGAAGCTCGCATCCGCTACAAGACCATGGTGCTTGCCTACGGAGCTGTGAGGGGAACGGCACCTCCGTACCTTCAGGCTCTGATCAGGCCCTACACCCAAACAAGGGCACTGCGTTCATCCACCTCTGGCCTGCTCGCCTCCCTACCTCTGAGGAAGCGCAGTTCCCGCTCAGCCCAATCAAAACTGTTCGCCGCTCTGGCACCCCAATGGTGGAACAATCTCCCTCACGATGCCAGGACAGCGGAGTCAATCACCACCTTCCGGAGACACCTGAAACCCCACCTCTTTAAGGAATACCTGGGATAGGATTAAGTAATCCTTCTAACCCCCCCCCCCCCCCTTTAAAGGATTTAGATGCACTATTGTAAATTGTTTGTTCTACTGGATATTATAGGTGAATGCACCAATTTGTAAGTCGCTCTGGATAAGAGCGTCTGCTAAATGACTTAAATGTAATGTAAATGTAAATAGTCTTGCTGATTAGTCTTTTTTCTCATTGCTGTTTCAATATTACCTCCAGCTATTCACATCATATCCTTTATTCGCAATCCATTATTTTTTTTATTTTTTTTTTCACCTTTATTTAACCAGGTAGGCAAGTTGAGAACAAGTTCTCATTTACAATTGCGACCTGGCCAAGATAAAGCAAAGCAGTTCGACAACATACAAAAACACAGAGTTACACATGGAGTAAAACAACATACAATCAATGATGCAGTAGAAAAGAATAAGACTATATACAATGTGAGCAAATGATGTGAGATAATGGAGGTAAAGGCAAAAAAATGCCATGGTGGCAAAGTAAATAAAGTATGGCAAGAAAAACACTGGAATGGTAGATTTGTAGTTTGAAGAAAGTTAAAAGTTAAAATATAAATAATATGGTGCAAAGGAGCAAAATAAATAAAATAAATAAATACAGTAGGGGAAAAGGTAGTAGTTTGGGCTCAATTAAAGATGGGCTATGTACAGGTGCAGAGATCTGTGAGCTGCTCTGACAGCTGGTGCTTAAAGCTAGTGAGGGAGATAAGTGTTTCCAGTTTTAGAGATTTTTGTAGTTCGTTCCAGTCATTGGCAGCTGAGAACTGGAAGGAGAGACGACCAAAGGAGGAGTTGGCTTTAGGGGTGACCAGAGAGATATACCTGCTGGAGCGCGTGCTACAGGTGGGTGCTGCTATGGTGACCAGTGAGCGGAGATAAGGGGGGACTTTACCTAGCAGGGTCTTGTAGATGACCTGGAGCCAATGTGTTTGGCGACGATTATGAAGTGAAGGCCAGCCAACGAGAGCATACAGGTCGCAGTGGTGGGTTGTATATGGGGCTTTGGTGACAAAACGGATGGCACTGTGATAGACTGCATCCAGCTTGTTGAGTAGGGTATTGGAGGCTATTTTGTAAATGACATCGCCGAAGTCGAGGATTGGTAGGATGGTCAGTTTTACGAGGGTATGTTTGGCAGCATGAGTGAAGGATGCTTTGTTGCGAAATAGGAAGCCAATTCTAGATTTCACTTTGGATTGGAGATGATTGATGTGAGTCTGGAAGGAGAGTTTACAGTCTAACCAGACACCTAGGTATTTGTAGTTGTCCACAAATTCTAAGTTAGAACCGTCCAGAGAAGTAATGCTGGATGGGCGGGCAGGTGCAGGCAGCGATCGGTTGAAGAGCATGCATTTAGTTTTACTTGTGTTTAGGAGCAGTTGGAGACCACGGAAGGAGAGTTGAATGGCATTGAAGCTCGTCTGGAGGGTTGTTAACACAGTGTCCAAAGAAGGGCCAGAAGTATACAGAATGGTGTCGTCTGCGTAGAGGTGGATCAGAGATTCACCAGCAGCAAGAGCGACATCATTTATGTATACAGAGAAAAGAGTTGGCCCAAGAATTGAACCCTGTGGTACCCCCATAGAGACTGCCAGAGGTCCAGACAGTAGGCCCTCCGATTTGACACACTGAACTCTGTCAGAGAAGTAGTTGGTGAACCAGGCGACGCAATCGTTTGAGAAACCAAGGCTACTAAGTCTGCCGATGAGGATGTGGTGATTAACAGAGTCAAAAGCTTTGGCCAGGTCAATGAATACGGCAGCACAGTAATGTTTCTTATCGATGGCGGTTACGATGTCGTTTAGGACCTTGAGCGTGGCTGAGGTGCACCCATGACCAGCTCTGAAACCAGATTGCATAGCGGAGAGGGTGCGGTGGGATTCAAAATAGTCGGTAATCTGTTTGTTGACTTGGCTTTCGAAGACCTTAGAAAGGCAGGGTAGGATGGATATAGGTCTGTAGCAATTTTAACAATATAGGTCTGTAGCAATTATAACAACATCTCTAATTCCATGACAACAATCTGGTAACTATGCAGGAGACAACCAGCAAGAAATGCAGCATTTAAATATTTTGCTGAAAATAATGCAGTACTGAGTAGACTGCATAGCGCGTGTGTGTGTGTGTGTGTGTGTGTGTGTGTGTGTGTCAACAGGGTGACAGTCTTACCGTTGTCTTCAACAGAGAAGAGGAAGAGGTCTGTGGTTGCGTTCTCCTCGTTTCTTAACACATAGCAGATCTTCAGGTCATCAATGTCAGCTACAAAGACAGGAGGAGGAGGAGGAAGGGGAGGAGGAAGAGGAGGAGGTGGAGGAGGAGGAGGAGGAAGGGGAGGAGGAGGAGGAGGAGGTGGAGGAGGAGGAGGAAGGGGAGGAGGAAGAGGAGGAGGAGGAGGAAGGGGAGGAGGAAGAGGAGGAGGAGGAAGGGGAGGAGGAGGAGGAGGAGGAAGGGGAGGAGGAAGAGGAGGAGGAGGAAGGGGAGGAGGAAGAGGAGGAGGAGGAAGGGGAGGAGGAAGAGGAGGAGGAGGAGGAGGAGGAGGAGGAGGAGGAAGAGGAGGAGGAGGAAGAGGAGGTGGAGGAGGAGGAGGAGGAGGAAGAGGAGGAGGAGAAGGAGGTGGAGGAGGAGAATTAGGAGGAGGAAGATGAGGAAGATGAAGAAGAAGAGAAAGAGGAGGAAGAGGGAGGATGAAGAGAAGAAGGAAGAGGAGGAGGAAGATGAGGAAGAAGAGAAATAGAGGGAGGAGGAGGAGGAGGAAGATGAGGAAGAATAGGAGGAGGAGGATGAGGGGCAGGAAGATTAAGAAGAAGAGAAGGAGGAGGAAGAGGACAAGGGGGAAGAGGAGGAGGGGGAAGAGGGTAGGAGAACATGTTAATGACAAGCTGTTTTCTGAACAGAAAATAAACTCTAGCACACTAGTGATCTTAATGCTCCTCATATGTCATGGATCTTTTTACAAAGGCTATTTTATCAAATAGAAAGATGTCTTTCGGGTGTATGTAATTTCTATGGGTATGTACAGTATGTGCATACTTTGTGTGTACTCCTGTAGATCCTTCAACCTTCAGAAAATGTCCACCGTCACCCCTTCCTTCAACCTTCAGAAAATGTCCACTTTTCACCGCCAAGAACAGTGTTTATATTATTTTTAAACTGCTTCATAAGGACGAGAGAAACATATGGCAGAGGCGTCATTAATAGCCCACGCTACTCTTCAAGGGGCGACGGGTTTCAATAAATATGCATTCCATAAAAACTTCAATTAAAAGAAGTCTCAAATAGCCGGCTGTCCCTTTTAATAGCTGGGAATCGGCACACATTTCAGCAAATAAATGCCCTTTTCAAATAAACGCCCGATCTAAATAAATTGTTTACGAGGACACCATGGACAAAGCTCTGATATTCCCATGTGAATTAAATACTTTTTTATTTATTTACTCTGACATCGTTGCTAACCAAAAAGAAAAACACTACATCAAATGAATGCTAGCGGCACTGCTCTCCACCGTGCTGAAGCGTATCAAATCAAATCGGATTTGTCACGTGCCGAATATAACAGGACCTTACAGTGAAATGTTTACTTTAACAAGCCCTTAACCGACAATGCAGTTTTAAGAAAAATATGTGTTAAGTAAAAAATAGATAAGTAAAAAAAACTTTAAAAAAAGAAATTAAAGTAACAAATAATTGAAGAGCAGCAGTAAAATAACAATAGCGAGGCTATATGATAGGTGTATGATAGGCTGCCTAATCGTTGTTATTTTAATGCTTATATTGGTCATACTGGTCAGTGAGGTAGTCTTTTCAACATTTTTGTGAGCAAAAGCCCTTTGCAAATAAGGAAAAGACACCTGGCTGAAATAGAAGCCTGTCTCTGATAAGAACCAGTTGTGTTAAGTGATTGAAGGAAATAAAGGCCCAGGCTATTAATTTAAGTTTTACAGTAATTTACAAAGCATTGGTTGGTTACTTTCTTATTAATGCATTTTGAAGAGTATCCTATCTGGTCCTCCGAACACATCTTCTGTTTTCCTGTTCTCCTATGGTTTACTATTTAGCATATTTACAGTGCATTCGGAAAGTATTCAGACCACTTGACTTTTTTCACATGTTGTTACATTACAGCCTTATTCTAAAATGGAAGACATTTTTTTCCTCATCAATCGACACACAATACCCCATAATCACAAAGCAAAAACGTTATTAATTTTTATTGTTGCAAATGTAATAAAAAATACAAAACTGAAATATCTCATTTACGTAAGTATTCAGACCGTTTCCTATGAGACTCGAAATTGAACTCAGATGCATCCTGTTTCCATTGATCCTCCTTGAGATGTTTCTACAACTTGTACAGTACACACTGTAGCAGACAGCTTGAGTTTTGAGAAAAGTAAAATTATTCATAACTATTCTATTGTTACTGACTTTTATTACAAAGAAAAACGATGAGTCAGTTTAAACAACAGTGAAATGCAAAGAGCTGTCAAATCAGAACTTGATGATATTGAGAAAAGCTTTCATGTAAGACTTCACACTGGTTACGAAAATATCCTCAAATGCTGTTTGAAGCGAATAAGCATTAAAGGACTATTAAACCACTTTTTTTAAACCTAATACCCTTCATCTCTAGCACCAAACCAGTGAAAGAAGTGCATTGGTCTGTGGATAAAAATACATTTTTTTTGTAAAAAAAAAAAAAAAGGTCCTACTGTTTGAACCATAGTGTGTGGAAGCTAAATTAAAACAATGTCCAAAATAATGGCCTGCCTAGCATTTTTATACATGACCGTCAGCATGATGGGATGTTAAAGTCTTATTTAACTCAGGAACCACACCTTCGTGTGAAAGCATCTGCTTTCAATATACTTTGTATCCCTCATTTACTAGAAGTGTTTCCTTTATTTTGGCAGTTACCTATATATATATATATATATATATATATATATATATATATATATATATATATATATATATATATATATATATATACAGTATATACATTGAGTGTACAAAACATTAAGAACACCTGTTCTTTCCATGACATAGACTGTCAAGGTCAATCCAGGTGAAAGCTATGATCCATACCAGTTAAATCCACTTCGATCGGTGTAGATGGAGGGGAGGAGACAGGTTAAATAAGGATTTTTAATCCTTGAGACAATTAAGACATGAATTGTGAATGTATGCCATTCAGAGGATGAATGGGCAAGACAAAAGATTTAAGTGCCTTTGAACGGTGTATGGTAGTAGGTGCCAGGTGCACCGGTTTGTGTCAAGAACTGCAACGCTGCTGGGTTTTTCCACCCTCAAAAGTTTCCTCTGTGTATCAAGAATGGTCCACCACCCAAAGGACATCCAGCCAACTTGACACAACTGTGGGAAGCATTGGAGTCAACATAAGTGAAATGCTTTCGAAACCTTGCAGAATGCATGTCCAGACGAATTGAGGCTGATTCGACGGTGCCACTAAATATTAGGAAGATTTTCCTAATGTTTTATGCACTTAGTGTATATCGCATCGTGTTTGAAAATCAC
Source organism: Salmo trutta (assembly GCF_901001165.1). Classification (NCBI taxonomy): domain Eukaryota; kingdom Metazoa; phylum Chordata; class Actinopteri; order Salmoniformes; family Salmonidae; genus Salmo; species Salmo trutta. The sequence continues at coordinate 91,179,119 of NC_042968.1, read as the reverse complement.
TTTTCATGATATGAGCGTGTGGAACTGTTTAATTTGTTTTTCAATACAACAATAGAAATGTGCCGTTTTCTGACTGGTGCAGGAGATGCAGGAGATGGTGTGGTTGAAATGTAGTGGAATTATCCTTTAAGACTGGCTCACCCACTGATTATCTCTCTCTTTCTCGCTCTCTCTCTGTCTCGTTCTCTCTCTCTCACTATCTTTTTCTCCCTCGTTCTCTCTCTATCTATCTGTCATATCATTGTTTAAAGACGGAAGCTGTCCCACTCTGGCTCTCACTCTCTCTGCCTCTCTCTCCCACTGATTCTCTCACTCTCTCTTTTTTCTCACCCTCTCTTTCTTTCTTTATCTCTCTCTGCCTTTCTCTTCCCCTTCTATCTCACCTTCTCTCTTTCTCTCCCTCCCCCGCTCTTTTTTTATCTCACTCCCCCCCTTCTCTCTCTCTCTCTCTCTCTCTGTCATATCATTGTTCAAAGACGGAAGGTGTCCCACTTTGCAAACGTATCAATCAGCTCTGCTGTAACAGCAGCACTCTGCCTCTTGTATTGTGTGTGTATGTGTGTGTACGCGTGCGTGTGCGTGTGCGTGTGTTTATGTGTGTGTACGCGTGCGTGCGTGTGTGTGTGTGTGTATTTCTCGCTCTCGTATCACGCTGAGTTGCTGTTTCCATTTCTTATCACCCCTCCAGCGTGGGTTTATCAACTCTGAGGGACAGTTTTCCAGAGACAGAATAATTAAGCCTACTTCTGGGTTCAATAGAGAATATACACTGAAAGTAATTTTTATACAGAAATATAGGCTTAAAGACATGCTCTGGAACTTTGGTTCATACATGCATAATCTATGAACAGAATTACTATTTTACTTCACTTAGCAACGAAATAATTCCCTAGTTTGAAAGCAACTGTTCTCTGGAAGATGTTTGGCGCCATTTTCAATACATTTTTTTCCCACGTGGGCCAGCCCCCTAGCAATTTGAGTTCCAGCCAATGAGCTTCAGCCCCTTCCTATTTGAGTGCACACACAGCAGAGAGCGTATTCCGCTGCACCTGCTTTAACATCTGAAAACCTGTGAGACAAATCAACTTTGATTTGATTTGAGAGTGAGCAATGATGTGCTGCACATATCTGCACAGATATGATGTAGTACGCAATTTTCGGGGACCAGTTTTGGCTCTTGAACTACTGGCAAAAAAATTGCTAAACTTATGGACAGTCTCTTTAATCTCTGTCTGGGAAACCTGGCATGAAGATTCCAGGACCCAGAATAAATAAATCACTGGACAATTTTTTTTTTTACCTCTCTAGGCTAGATGGGACGCTACTGTCCCACCTGACCAACATCCAATGAAAGTGCAGGGCGCCAAATTCAAACTACAGAATTGTAAATATTTAACATTCTTGAAAATACACATGTAATATGTCAAAATAAAGCTTCACTTCTTGTTTAATCCAGCCACGGTGTCAGATTTCAAAAAGGCTTTACGGCGAAAGCAAACCCTGTGATTATTTGAGGACAGCACCCCATCAAACAAACAGACAATCATATTTCATCCCGCCAGGCACGACACAAAACTCAGAAATAACGATATAATTCATGCCTTACCTTTGAAGATCTTCTTTTGTTGGCACTCCAATATGTCCCATAAACATCACAAATGGTCCTTTTGTTCGATTAATTCCGTCGTTATGTATTCAAAATGTCCATTTATTGGCGCGTTTGATCCAGATAAACACCAGTTCCAACTTGTACAACATGACTACAAAATATCTAATAAGTTACCTGTAATCTTTGTCCAAACATTTCAAACAACTTTCTTAATACAACTTTAGGTATTTTTTAACGTAAATAATCAATCAAATTAAAGACGGGATAAACTGCGTTCAATAGTGGATAAAAACAAAGTGGAGCGTGCTTTCAGGTCGAGCGCCCCTAACAAACTGTACACTAGACTCGTCCCTCGTTCTGAACAGCAATACTTCTTCATTTCTCAAAGGAAAAACATCAACCAATTTCTAAAGACTGTTGACATCCAGTGGAAGCGATAGGAACTGCAAGCAAATGCCTTAGAAATCTAGTTCCCCATAGAAAACCCATTGAAAAGAGAGTGACCTCAACAACAACAAAACAATCCTGGATGGTTTGTCCTCGGGGTTTCGCCTGCCAAATAAGTTCTGCGATACTCACAGACATCATTAAAACAATTTTAGAAACTTCAGAGTGTTTTCTATCCAAATCTACTAATAATATGCATATCCTAGCTTCTGGGCCTGAGTAGCAGGCAGTTTACTTTGGGCACACTTTTCATCCGGACATGAAAATACCACCCCCTAGCCTATTAACAGAGAATAAAATGGTCAACTAAAAATGTTCAACAAGAATCCACTGAAAGTGAATTTTAGTACTAGAATTAGACTGAATCTGCTAAGGATTAGGAAACCAGCCCTTGAGAGTAATAGTACTGCATTGACTCAACCAAAAAGAAACAGCACACATACAAAAAAATACTATAGTAGATTATTGTATAAATACTATAGTATTCACTGTAGTGTTTTTGCGGTCTAAAGTCAGGAAAAACACTACAGTGAAAACTGTAGTATTTACTGTAGTATTTACAGTTAACTATAGAATACATATTGTAGTAAAGTAACTGTAGTATTTACTGTAGTATTTACAGTTAACTATAGAATACATATTGTAGTAAAGTAACTGTAGTATACAGTGTCTTTGGAAAGTATTCAGACCTCTTGACTTTTTCCACATTTTGTTACGTTACAACCTTATTCTAAAATTGAGAAAATAAAAACATTTCCTGAGCAACACCCCATAATGACTAAGCGAAAACAGGTTTGTAGAAATTGTTGCATAATGTAAAATATGTGCAATAATTAATTTAATTATAAAGAGAAACAGACATTTTTAAATAATTTTAAATTAAACAGAAATACATTATTTACATAAGTATTCAGACCTTTTGCTATGAGACTCGAAATTGAGCTCAGGTGCATCCTGTTTCCATTGATTATCCTTGAGATGTTTCTACAACTTGTACAGTACATACAGACAGCTTGAGTTTTGAAAAAAGTACAATTATTCATAACTATTCTATTGTTACTGACTTTTATTACAAAGAAAAACGATGAGTCAGTTTAAACAACAGTGAAATTGATGATATTGAGAAAGCTTTCATGCAAGATTTCACACTGGTTTCGAATATATCCTCAAATGCTGTTTGAAGCGAATAATTAATTATAAACAGAAATGAAAAAATAATTACAAAATAAACAGAAATACCTTATTTACATAAGTATTCAGGTGCATCCTGTTTCCATTGATCATCCTTGAGATGTTTCTACAACGTGATTGGAGTCCATCTGTGGTAAATTAAATTAATTGGACATGATTTGGAAAGGCACACCTGTGTATATAAGGTCCCACAGTTGACAGTGCATGTCAGAGCAAAAGCCAAGCCATGAGGTCGAAGGAATCAATCAATCAACTTCAAGATCAAGATGAAGATCCCCAAGAACACAGTGGCCACCATCATTCTTTTTTAAATGTATTTTTTATTTCACCTTTATTTAACCAGGTAGGCAAGTTGAGAACAAGTTCTCATTTGCAACTGCGACCTGGCCAAGATAAAGCATAGCAGTTAGACACATACAACACAGAGTTACACATGGAATGAACAAAACATACAGTCAATAATACAGTAGAAAAAAAGAAAACAAAAAGTTTATATACAGTGAGTGCAAATTAGGTAAAATAAGGGAATTAAGGCAATAAATAGGCCATGGTGGCAAAGTAATTACAATATGGCAATTAAACACTGGAATGGTAGATGTGCAAAAATGGATGTGCAAGTAGAGATACTGGGGTGCAGAATAAATAAATAAATACAATACGGGGATGAGGTAGATAGATGGGCTGTATACAGATGGGCTATGAACAGGTGCAGTGATCTGTGAGCTGCTCTGACAGCTGGTGCTTAAAGCTAGTGAGGGAGATATGAGTCTCCAGCTTCAGAGATGTTTGCAGTTCATTCCAGTCATTGGCAGCAGAGAACTGGAAGGAAAGGCGACCAAAGGAGGAATTGGCTTTGGGGGTGACCAGTGAGATATACCTGCTGGAGCGCGTGCTACGAGTGGGTGCTGCTATGGTGACCAGCGAGCTGAGATAAGGCGGGGCTTTACCTAGCAGAGACTTGTAGATAACCTGTAGCCAGTGGGTTTGTCGACGAGTATGAAGTGAGGACCAGCCAACGAGAGCGTATAGGTCGCAATGGTGGGTAGTGTATGGGGCTTTGGTGACAAAACGGATGGCACTGTGATAGACTGCATCCAGTTTGTTGAGTAGAGTGTTGGAGGCTATTTTATAGATGACATCGCCGAAGTCGAGGATCGGTAGGATGCTCAGTTTTACGAGGGTATGTTTGGCAGCATGAGTGAAGGATGCTTTGTTGCGAAATAGGAAGCCGATTCTAGATTTAATTTTGGATTGGAGATGCTTAATATGAGTCTGGAAGGTGAGTTTACAGTCTAGCCAGACACCCAGGTATTTGTAGTTATCCATGTATACTAAGTCAGAGCCGTCCAGAGTAGTGATGCTGGATGGGCGGGTAGGTGCGGGCAGTGATCGGTTGAATAGCATGCATTTAGTTTTATTTGCGGATGTGAGGCCGGTTGGACATACTGCCAAATTTTCTAAAACTACATTGGAGGCAGCTTATGCTAGAGAAATTAACAATCAATTCTCTGGCAACAGCTCAAGTGGACATTCCTGCAGTCAGCATGCCAATTGCACGCTCCCTCAATGCTTGAGACATCTGTGGCATTGTATTGTGTGACAAAACTGCACATTTTAAAGTGTCCTTTTATTGTCCATTACACAAGGTGCACCTTTGAAATGATCATGCAGTTTAATCGACTTCCTGATTTGCCACATTTGTCAAGTGGATGGATTATCTTGGCAAATGAGAAACGCTCACTAAAAGGGATGTAAACAAATTTGTGCACAAAATTTGAGAGAAATAAGCAATTTACGCGTATGGAACATTTCTGGGATCTTTAATTTCAACTCATTAAATACTGGACCAACACCTTACATGTTGAGTTTATATTTGTGTTCAGTGTGCTTTAGTAATGTTGTGTTATTGTAGCATTCTGAAGTATTTACCATTGTGTTTATACAGTGTACTAACCTGTAGTATATTTACACTGTACTATCCTGTAGTGTTTTATAGACTGTACTATCCTGTAGTGTTTTATAGACTGTACTATCCTGTAGTGTTTATACAGACTGTACTAACCTGTAGTATATTTACACTGTACTATCCTGTAGTGTTTATATAGACTGTACTATCCTGTAGTGTTTATACAGACTGTACTATCCTGTAGTGTTTATAGAGACTGTACTATCCTGTAGTGTTTATACAGACTGTACTATCCTGTAGTGTTTATATAGACTGTACTATCCTGTAGTGTTTATATAGACTGTACTAACTGTAGTGTTTATGCAGACTGTACTATCCTGTAGTGTTTATGCAGACTGTACTATCCTGTAGTGTTTATAGAGACTGTACTATCCTGTAGTGTTTATACAGACTGTACTATCCTGTAGTGTTTATATAGACTGTACTATCCTGTAGTGTTTATATAGACTGTACTAACTGTAGTGTTTGTGCAGACTGTACTATCCTGTAGTGTTTATGCAGACTGTACTATCCTGTAGTGTTTATATAGACTGTACTATCCTGTAGTGTTTATATAGACTGTACTATCCTGTAGTGTTTATATAGACTGTACTATCCTGTAGTGTTTATATAGACTGTACTATCCTGTAGTGTTTATATAGACTGTACTATCCTGTAGTGTTTATATAGACTGTACTATCCTGTAGTGTTTATACAGACTGTACTATCCTGTAGTGCTTTTAGACTGTACTAACTGTATTGAGATGAGGCCATAATGAAAGCTTCAAGGCACAGAAACTTGGCAGAACCAGAAGTATTGAGATGGGGCCCTAACACAAGGCACAGATACTTGGTAGAACTTGAAGTATTGAGACGTGCCCCTAATGGAAGCTACAAGGCACAGAGACCTGGTAGAACTTGAAGTATTGAGTATTGAGATGAGGCCTTAACACAAGGCACATAGACCTGGTATAAAAGGAGACAATATGTAAAAGAAGACAAGGAGAAGAAGCAACTCTGACGTTTTGAGACACAGCCTCAATGTAAGGCATGCAGCTATGGCAGATCTAAAAGGAGACGAGGAGAGGGGGTTAGTTTATACTATTGAGACCCTGCCGTAATGCATGATATAGCAGATCTAAAAGGAGATGAGGAGAGGGGGTTAGTTTATACTATTGAGACCCTGCCGTAATGCATGATATAGCAGATCTAAAAGTATACTAAAGTAAGGCAGAAGGCAGAAAGACCTTGCAGAATTAGAAGTATTGAGATGAGCCCCTAATGGAAGCTACAAGGCACAGAGACCTGGCAGAACTAGAAGTCAACATTCTGAACCGTAGGGCACTAAGGTCATGAAATATTTAGCAAGGTGCATCGTGGGACCAGCCCAGGGTAGTAAGAGGGGTAAATAAAGACAAGAGTGTCTCTTTCGCCTCGCTGCATCCTCTGATGAGAATGTTTGCTGACTCTCTCTCTCCTCCTATATCTATTTGTCTTCTCCATCTCTCTCTTTATCTCTCTCTCTCTCCTTGCATCTTTCCTTTTGTCCTTCCATTTCTCTCTCCCTGCCCCTCTCTCTCTCTCTCTCTCTCTCTCTCTGTCTCTCCCTCTCTCTCTCTCTCTCTCTCTCTCTCTCTCTCTCTCTCTCTCTCTCTCTCCCTGCCCCCCTCTCTCCCTGCCCCCTTCTCTCTCCCTGCCTCTCTCTCTCTCCCTGCCTCTCTCTCTCTCTCCCTGCCTCTCTCTCTCTCCCTGCCTCTCTCTCTCTCTCCCTGTCTCTCCCTGTCTCTCCCTGTCTCTCCCTGTCTCTCCCTGTCTCTCCCTGTCTCTCCCTGTCTCTCTCTCTCTCTCTCTCTCTCTCTCTCTCTGTGTATATCCCTCCCTCTCCCCCTTCTCCCCTATCTCCCTTTCCCAGACACAGTGACACTCTGGTTGCTGTCAGAAGAATTTTCTGTCTTCCAGAAAGAAAAGCCTCTGTTTCCGTCTGTCTGCCTGTCTCTGTTTCTAGTCTTGGCTTCCCTCCACAGCGATTTTGACTAGAAGGTATGCAGCTATGGACAGAATTTACTTGCGTAGCATGTTAGGAGAAACTTTGCAGCAGGTTAGGATAATTAACGTAGCAGGTTAGTAAAAATAGGTTAAGGTTAACAAAAATGCTAAAAATCTTCCTGACGCGACTTGAACACGCAATGTTTTTTTTATCATAGCCGTATACCATCTAGCACAACCCTCCACACCTCGGTGCCTCTCTCCTCGCTTCCTAGTATGACTGGGTTTGAATCCTAGACTTGTCTCTACAATGTGTTTACAACACACTCAGCACGTCAAGTTAGACACAGATCACTACACTTCTAAAGAGTTTTACAGAGAATTATCTTACATTATTCGATTGATTTCCGTCTCTCATACACACACAATCATGCACATACACGCACACACACCTACACTGACCTCTTACCCATGATCCTTTACTTTACTCGTCTCATTGAACAAGCCACTGTACTGAACTACCATTTGGGATGCAGCCAAGAATGAAACATCTCCCCAAACTGGTGTACCTTGCTATTTTAAAACTACAGACTTTACTAAAAACACTACAGTGAATACTATAGTATTTAACCATAGTATACTATGCCTTGAGGAACTGTCAGGCGTGCGCCTTGAGGAACTCTCAGGTGTGCCGCAAAACTTTTCCTAGTCTTGATAATTGTTTGGAACACTGACTTATAAACCTGTACTGTGGAATGTACATGGAATTTTGCAGCCCACATTAAAAAATATTATAGTATACTATGGTTAAATGCTATAGTATTCACTGTAGTGTTTTTGGTAAAGTCTGTAGTTTTAAAATTGCAATTTTTTTTGTAAGGGTTACTGTAGTATATACTGTTGTGTCATTGTGGAATCAAATCTCATTCAATTCATTTTTTTTTTAGCTTCACAATTATTTTTTACATACTTTCAGATGATTTGGACATTTGGAGCCTATTTAATCTATTTTAAAAAAGGATCAAAGAAAATAGATTATTTGCAGTGTGGATCAGATGAGATGGAGTTCATTACCACTAAATAAATGAATAGGGTCATTTTAGGTGTGCTGCTGCTGCTCCAAAAAATTTAATAACTTGTGAATTTGCTTTAGTCTGCCTGGATTGCCAGATGAGTGGAGACCAGGGTTCGCAGTTTTTAGGACAAGCTCAATCAAGCCCAGATTAAATCTATGCGATTTTGAATAGTATTTGAACCCAGGCCTGCTATGCTAACATACAACCGCAGCCTCCCTGTTAATCACACTCTGAAGAGCAAGGCTGTAATTAACATCTAAATTGCCGCTAATACCTCCCTCCCCCATAGATTAACATTTCAATTCCCCAGCCAGTACTTGCCAGTTAGATCAATAATTATCCTGATCTAAATAAAATCTTTGTAATGCGTTGGGTGATTAAGTCATTATCTAGTAATTATGAACAGAGGGAATGTGTAAATACATGTGCTTAGCTGTGATTGTTCCAATGTCGTTTCAGATTCTGACTTTCCAAGACAAAGACTTACCAATAATACCGGTTGTACATTTTAAATATAGATTTTAATATGCTATTTAGATTTAAACAAAACCTCAAAGTAAATAAACAACTGTTTTAGAAAATCATGAAATCAATCAATCAATCTATCAATTAATCAATGAATCTATCAATCAATTAATCTATCAATGAATCTATCAATCAGTTAATCTATCAATGAATCTATCAATCATTCAATGAATCAATCAATCAATGAATCTATCAATCAATGAATCTATCTGTCAATAAATCAATGACTCTATATATCAATGAATCTATCAATCAATCAATTAATATATTTTTCAATCAATCAATTAATCTATATATCAATGAATCTATCAATCAATCAGTCAATCGATCAATCAATCAATCAGTTAATGAATCTATCAATCAATCTATCAATCAATCAATGAATCTATCTGTCAATAAATCAATGAATCTATATATCAATGAATCTATCAATCAATCAATGAATGTATCTGTCAATCAATCAATTAATCTATATATCAATTAATCTATCAATCAATCAATGAATCTATCTGTCAATCAATCAATTCATCTACATATCAATTAATATCAATCAATCAATTAATTTATATGTCAATCAATCAATCTATCAATCAATAAATGAATATATTTGTCAATCAAACAATGAATCTATCAATCAATCAATGAATCTGTCAATCAATCAATCAATCAATCAATCAATTAATCTATCAATCAATCAATGAATCTATATATCAATGAATCTATCAATCAATCAATGAATGTATCTGTCAATCAATCAATTAATCTATATATCAATTAATCTATCAATCAATCAATGAATCTATCTGTCAATCAATCAATTCATCTACATATCAATTAATATCAATCAATCATTGAATTTATATGTCAATCAATCAATCTATCAATCAATAAATTAATATATTTGTCAATCAATCAATGAATCTATCAATCAATCAATGAATCTGTCAATCAATCAATCAATCAATCTATCAATCAATCAATCAATTAATCTATCAATCAATCAATGAATCTATATATCAATGAATCTATCAATCAATCAATGAATCTATATGTCAATCAATCTATCAATCAATCAATTAATCAATCAATCAATTCATCTATATATCAATGAATCTATCAATCAATGAATCTATATATCAATGAATCTATCAATCAATCAAGTAATCTATATGTCAATCAATCAATTAATCAATCAATCAATTGATCTATATATCAATTAATCTATCAATCAATCAAGTAATCTATATGTCAATCAATCAATCAATCAATTCATCTATATATCAATCAATCTATCAATCAATCTATCAATCAATCAATCAATCAACATAACTAAGTGATAAGAAATCATATACCCAAAGCAATTAATTCATCAAACAATCAATAATCAATAATACCGATTGGCTGGTGTCTTACCTTGACTGAAGGTGTCGATGGAGTCGTTCCCTTTGCCCAGGTTGATGAGGTAACCATGCTTGGGTTCTGTGGTGACGTGGAATACTAAGGAAGCCGGAACGCTGTCCCTGTCTAACGCCCGTAGAACTTTGGAGGTCATGGGGAACCCCAGGTGCCCCGTGGACAGGGTCCTCAGTGTCGGGGCGCCCTTATTCACCACCAGCTGGGGGACATTGTTATCTATGGCCACCACCGTGATCTTCATCGTCTGTGGGCGCCGTGTCTCGAACACCGTGTCGGGGAACACGTAGAAGTCAGTGTGCGTCCCGTCAGTCACAGTAAATGAGAAGGAGTCTTTGGAGATCTCGGTGCCATCGTGTTTGTAGCTGATGAGGTTCTCGTTGAGGTCTTGCTTGGTGAAGATGGTGACCGGTGTGGTGTGGTTATGGAGGAGTTTGCCGTGCACCGGTGGTTGGGTGATGGTGAACTTCAACAACCGGTCAGCTGTGTCCTGGTCCTCTGTGGTCAGCTCGAATGGCGTGAGGAGTTTACTCTGCCCCTCGGTGACCACGAGTCCGTGAACCGTTAAAACTGGTTTCTTGTTATCCACATCCACGATAGAGACTCGGAACGTACGTAACACCGGGTTGTAACCGTCGGTTACCTCAAACTCGAAACTGTCCATCTTGACTTCGTCGTCCGAGGTATGGATGTAGTAGACTTTACTGCCAGCCAGCTGGAGTTGGGTGAATGACACGATGGGGATCCCTGGTGTATCAGTACACTCCAGGTGTCCTCTAACTGGAGCTCTGGTGATGGTGAACACCAGACATTCATCTGGACTGTTGAGATCGCTAGTACTGAGAATATCTGTGGTCAATGTCACTCTACTGCCTTCCTTCAGAAAGACTCCCTTGCTGACCACGTCTGGGAAGACCATGTCGATGCTCCTGATGGTGATGTAGAAGTAACGATCGATCAGAGGGTTCATGCCGTCGGTGACGTCGAACCTGACCAGGTCACGGATGCCTTCCTGACCATTGTGTGTGTAAACGATCAACCTTTTGTCCACATCACTCTGTGTGAAATTCATGCCTAACATGATGTTCTCCAGAGAACCAGATGGGGTTTTCCTCTGAAGAACACCCTGAACAGGACCGAAGCGGATCACATAGGTCAACGCTCCATCGTCCGAGTCTAGATCGGTGGCTTTGAGGACCTTGTTGTTGATCTCTTTTGCCTCACCTACTTCCACCTCCAGACCGACATTAACCAGCATTCTCGGTGTCTCGTCGTCGAGGGCGATGATCATAACCATGGCGGTTCTCTCTACCGAATATTTCCCGTCTGTTAGAATAACGTTGAAGCTGTCCTCGGTGGTCTCAGAGTCGTCATGTTCGTAGATGAAACTGGAAGCTTCCCTGATCTGCTCTAAGGTGAAGTTTATGATTGGGACTGAGCCTGTGGCTAGCTGGTTGAGGATGAAGCCGTGTTTGGGCAGTTTAGAGATGATGAAAGTCAGCTCCTCAGCTGGGATATCAGTGTCTGCTCCGTTCAGGAGATTAGTGTCTATGACTATATTCATCCCCTCCATCACAACTATCTCCCTCAAGTAAATCTCTGGCTTTTCATCATTAGCCGGAATAATCACAATAGGGAAGAAATGCCTTTTTGAGAAGTTGATACCGTCGGAGCATCTAAATGTGAACCTGTCCTCTACGGGTTCTAACCCATTGTGGATACTCTGAATGTAATATACATGTCCTTCTCTGATGTCTCTGATGTAGAAGGCGCTGACTGCCGTCCCTGACCGTGAACTCTCTGATCCAGGAGCTGGGGAGATGTTCTCCACATAACCAGACGTGGGCTGGACGATGATGGTGCAGAGAATATCATCACTGGTTGTGTCTTTGTCTTCGGCCTTTAAATACTGTGCTCCGATGGCATACTTCTCTCCTTCGACAACGATGAACTGGTCACCCACGGTTACCTCGGGGGCCTGGTTGTCAACGGGGATGATTGTGACGCCGACGTGGACACTGTTGACCTTGTTCCCGCCCACTGACCAATCATCTGACATGTCAGTTAGGGTGAGGTTGAAGCTGTCCTTGATGGATGTCAGGCCAATCTCTCCGCCGGTGTGGGCGTACACCACTAAACCGTTGATGATGTCGGCTTGGGTGAACTTCACGGCATGCGCCCCGGCAACAAGGATGACACCAAACACGGGCGCGTTCTCGATGATGAAGGTCAGCTGGAGGTCGTCGGTGTCCTCGTCCCACCCCTTGAGGACGCCCGTGGTGATCTCCATAGCTCCATTCTCTAGGACGTCCATGTGAGAACCGACCGTCTCGGCAGGTAAACTGACAGTCGGCATCTCGTCGTCTACAGGCTTCATGACGACTCTGACTTTAACCGTGATGACGTGGATTCCATCGCTGATGTCGAGTTGGAACACGTCGCTCACTGTCTGGTCGCCGTTTTGGACGTATGTGATCTTCCTGTCCGAGATGTCCTCTAGGTAGAAAGCTCCCCCTTTGGGTAGGTCTGAGAAGGCAAGCAGGACTTGGCCGTGCTGCGGAGGCTGTCTGAGGGTAAACGATATCTGTTTACTGTCTGTGTCTGGGTCTGATGCGTCCAACTCAGCACTGGATATCACATGCATGCCTTGCTCAAACACAGAAAAGCCAGTGTTAGTGATCTGTGGTGGTTTGTTGTCAACTGGCTGGAGGAAAATCCTGAAAGCCCCCTCGACGCTATTCCCGGCCGTGTCTTCGACGGAGAACCGGAACTGGAGGACGTGAGCCGTGATGCCCAGCTCCTGGTCGGGAGGACTGTAGGATATCTTATGGTGGTTGACCTGAGCCTGCGTGAACTCGTTGACCTCAGTGTCGGGGCTCTCGGTCAGAACAATGGACCCGAACACCACCGGGCTGTTCTCGTCTGTGTCTGTTGGTGGCTGGATCACTGTATATTTCAGGTCATGGTCCTCAGAGTCTAGATCAGTGTAGAGAAGCATGTTCTTACCGAAATGAGTCAGCTGGTACTCCTGAACAGTCACTTGGAGCGTGGTACCGGGAAAAAGCTCAGGGGGAATGTCGTCGATGGGTAGAACCCTGATGATGAACATGCTCTCGCCCGATTCGTTAGGCGGGTCATTGTCGTCATGGACTTTGAACACAAACTGGTCTATGACTGTGTCAGTGTTATGTAGTCCGGTGTGTTTATAGAACACCTTCCCATCTGTGATGTCTTTCTGCAGCCACTCTGTCACCTCCTTCTCATACACCTCATCCTCAGCGTTGAACTTCCATGACTCGGGGTCCTCTGGGGCGTCGGACTGCCTCAGCAGCAACCCCCCGATGGTCGAGAATGGCGGCTCGATCATGAATTTGATCGTGGAATCTTCTGAGTCGATGTCAGCGGCGCTAAGCATCAGAGGAGAGATGGCCATAATCTGGTTCTTGAAGAGCACAAGACCAGTGTTGACGTTGATGATGGGAGGCTCGTCGTCCATGGGAACAATCGTCAAGGGAAACAGGAACTCCACCTGAGAGAGAGAGAGAGAGAGAGAGAGAGAGAGAGAGAGTGGTTTATTTCAATAAGGTCTATAGAAGTACACAATACACTGTACTTAGAGCATGCGCTGACCAACTGGCAAGTGTCTTCACTGACATTTTCAACCTCCCCCAAACCGTCTGTACTATCTTCATGTTTCAAGCAGACCACCATAGTCCCTGTGCCCAAGAAAGCATAGGTAACCTGCCTAAATGACTATCGCCCAGTAGCACCCACGTCGGAAAGGCTGGTCATGTCTCACATCAACACCATCATCACAGAAACCCTAGACCCACTCCAATTCGCATACCACCCCAACAGATCCACAGATGATGCAAACTCAATGGCACGCTACACTGATCTTTACCACATGGACAAAGGGAACACTTATGTCAGAATGCAGTTCATTGACTACAGCTCAGCGTTCAACACCATACTACCCTCAAAGCTCATCACTAACCTAAGGACCCTCGGACTAAACACCTTCCTCTGCAACTGGATCCTGGACTTTCTGACGGGCCGCACCCAGGTGATAAGGGTAGGCAACAACACATTTGCCATGCTGATCCTCAACACGGGGCCCTCTCAGGGGTGCATGCTTAGTCCCGTCCTGTACTCCCTGATCACCCACAACTGCATGGCCAAGCACGACTCCAACAGCATCATTAAGTTTGCTGACAACACAACAGTGGTAGGCCTGATCACCGACAATGATGAGACAGACTATAGGGAGGAGGTCAGAAACCTGGCAGTGTGGTGCCAGTACGACAACCTCTCCCTCAACGTGAGCAAGACAAAGGTGATGATCGTGGACTACAGGAAAAGGAGGGCCGAACACGCCCCTATTTACATCGACGGGGCTGCAGTGAAGCGGGTCAAGAGTTTCAAGTTCCTTGGTGTCCATATCACCAACAAACTATCATGGTCCAAACACACCAAGAAAGTCGTGAAGAGGGCACGACATTGCCTTTTTCAACCTCAGGAGACTGAAAAGATTTGTCATGGGTCCCCAGATCCTCAAAAATATATACAGCTGCACCATCGAGGGGATCCTGACCGGTTGCATCACCGCCTGGTATGGCAACTGCTCTTGAACTGACCATAAGGCCCTACAGAGGGTGTGTACAGCCCAGTACATCACTGGGGCCAAGCTTCCTGTCATCCAGGACCTACAGTTGAAGTCGGAAGTTAAAAGTCATTAAAACTTGTTTTTCAACCACTTCAACCATTAATTGTTAACCAACTATAGTTTTGACAAGTCGGTTAGGACATCTTCTTTGTGCATGACACAAGTAATTTTTCCAACAATAGTTTACAGACAGATTATTTCACTTATAATTCACTGTATCACAATTCCAGTTGGTCAGAAGTTTACATACACTAAATTGACTGTGCCTTTAAACAGCTTGGAAAATTCAGAAAATAAACTAAACTAAGCTTCTGATAGGCTAATTGACATTATTTGAGTCAACTGGAGGTGTACCTGTGGATGTATTTCAAGGCCTACAGTGAGGGGAAAAAAGTATTTGATCCTCTGCTGATTTTGTACGTTTGCCCACTGACAAAGCAATGATCAGTCTATAATTTTAATGGTAGGTTTATTTGAACAGTGAGAGACAGAATAACAACAAAAAAATCCAGAAAAACGCTTGTCAAAAATGTTATAAATTGATTTGCATTTTAATGAGGGAAATAAGTATTTGACCCCCTCTCAATCAGAAAGATTTCTGGCTCCCAGGTGTCTTTTATACAGGTAACGAGCTGAGATTAGGAGCACACTCTTAAAGGGAGTGCTCCTAACCGCAGCTTGTTACCTGTATAAAAGACACCTGTCCACAGAAGCAATCAATCAATCAGATTCCAAACTCTCCACCATGGCCAAGACCAAAGAGCTCTCCAAGGATGTCAGGGACAAGATTGTAGACCTACACAAGGCTGGAATGGGCTACAAGACCATCGCCAAGCAGCTTGGTGAGAAGGTGACAACAGTTGGTGTGATTATTCGCAAATGGAAGAAACACAAAAGAACTGTCAATCTCCCTCGGCCTGGGGCTCCATGCAAGATCTCACCTCGTGGAGTTGCAATGATCATGAGAACGGTGAGGAATCAGCCCAGAACTACACAGGAGATCTTGTCAATGATCTCAAGGCAGCTGGGACCATTGTCACCAAGAAAACAATTGGTAACACACTACGCCGTGAAGGACTGAAATCCAGCAGCACCCGCAAGGTCCCCCTGCTCAAGAAAGCACATATACATGCCCATCTGAGGTTTGCCAATGAATATCTGAATGATTCAGAGGACAACTGGGTGAAAGTGTTGTGGTCAGATGAAACCAAAATGGAGCTCTTTGGCATCAACTCAACTCGCCGTGTTTGGAGGAGGAGGAATGCTGCCTATGACCCCAAGAACACCATACCCACCGTCAAACATGGAGGTGGAAACATTATGCTTTGGGGGTGTTTTTCTGCTAAGGGGACAGGACAACTTCACCCCATCAAAGGGACGATGGACAGGGCCATGTACCGTCAAATCTTAGGTGAGAACCTCCTTCCCTCAGCCAGGGCATTGAAAATGGGTCGCGGATGGGTATTCCAGCATGACAATGACCCAAAACACATGGCCAAGGCAACAAAGGAGTGGCTGAAGAAGAAGCACATTAAGGTCCTGGATTGGCCTAGCCAGTCTCCAGACCTTAGTCCCATAGAAAATCTGTGGAAGGAGCTGAAGGTTCGAGTTGCCAAACGTCAGCCTCGAAACCTTAATGACTTGGAGAAGATCTGCAAAGAGGAGTCGGACAAAATCCCTCCTGAGATGTGTCCACACCTGGTGGGCAACTACAAGAAATGTTTGACCTCTGTGATTGCCAACAAGGGTTTTGCCACCAAGTACTAAGTCATGTTTTGCAGAGGGGTCAAATACTTACTTCCCTCATTAAAATGCAAATCAATTCATAAAAATTTTTACATGCGTTTTTCTGGATTTTTGCCTTTAAATTGTTTAACTTGGGTCAAACGCTTCGGGTAGCCTTCCACAAGCTTCCCACAAAAAAATTGGGTGAATTTTGGCCCATTCTTCCTGACAGAGCTGGTGTAACTGAGTCAGGTTTGTAGACCTCCTTGCTCACACACGCTTTTTCAGTTATGCCCACAAATTTTCTATAGGATTGAGGTTAGGGCTTTGTGATGGCCACTCCAATACCTTGACTTTGTTGTCCTTAAGCCATTTTGCCACAACTTTGGAAGTATGCTTGGGGTAATTGTCCATTTGGAAGACTAATAATCTGTCTGTAAACAACTGTTGGAAAAATGTATTGTGTCATGCACAAAGTAGATGTCCTAACCGACTTGCCAAAACTATAGTTTGTTAACAAGAAATTTGTGGAGTGGTTGAAAAATTTGTTTTAATGACTCCAACCTAGGTGTATGTAAACTTCCGACTTCAACTGTAGCCTCGCTATTGATATTTTATTGTTACTTTTTTAAATAAATTCTTCATTTTCGTTAATTTTTTTTCAATTTAGTAAATATTTTCTTAACTATATTTTCATAAAACTGCATTGTTGGTTAAGAACTTGTAAGTAAGCATTTCAAAGTAAGGTCTATTATACCTGTTGTTTTCGGTGCATGTGACAAATAACATTTGATTTGATTTGATTTTTCGACTATTCATTAGCACTCGGCCAGGGATACACCCCCAAACCTTCCAATCTGAAGGAGGACGCTCTAACCACAAGACCACTGAGTTGTTCATGAAAGACAGTAATTGGGAACTTATACTTTTCTGTTCTTTTCATTTTTTTCAATAAGGTAATGTTACATGGTATCAATAGCAATGAACGCTGAATTATTTGATACAATTAAACATTTTCATAAATAAGATAAATACCTGGTTCTTGCCATCTGTCATTCTGAAGATGATGTTGTCGCTGTACGTGTCGCTGCCATCGTGTCGGTAGATAACTACACCCGTATTCAGGTCGGCAGCCGTGAAGTACTTCCTGCGCGACCCCAGGACTGTGAGGTCACCGTGGCGGAGCCCGTCGACGACGGTTACCGTAACACCGTCCAGGTCGTCCTCGTCACTAATCTCCAGGTTGTGGGTAGAGAAAAGGGGGCGGGA
This sequence comes from Salmo trutta, assembly GCF_901001165.1. Lineage (NCBI taxonomy): Eukaryota > Metazoa > Chordata > Actinopteri > Salmoniformes > Salmonidae > Salmo > Salmo trutta. The sequence continues at coordinate 91,161,267 of NC_042968.1, read as the reverse complement.
CTGACCTTCGTAAAGCAGCTGACCCGTATTCCGCGTCACGACCGGCGCCAGAGAGTTAATCGGCTTCACCACAATCATGAACGCAAAGGGGTCCGAGACCGCCACGTCCGGATCCACCACCTCAAACTCTATCTGAAAGATCCTCTCCGTGTCTGAGTCCAGGGAGGGAGGCTTGTAGGCTATTTTCAGGTCCCGTAGGTCTCTCTGGTCAAACGAGGTGATGGGTAGGTTCCTGTCATCCGTACTAACTATATAACCATCCTCATAAGAGAGAGGGGAGGTGATGTTGAAGATAAGTTCATCAGGGTTCGACTCAAGGTCCTCCGCAGCCAGCATGTCAGTGGTCAGAGCTGTCATCACAAACTGACTCACCTCCATCATCAGCGTTGCCATGAAGCTGGGTTTAGGAGGAGTGTTCGCCTCTCCATCCTTGATGCGGATCGTCAGTTGAAAATACTCCTCTTTTATTACGTTTCCCTCTTTATCACATAGTTCAACAACCATGGGCACATGGTCTCTGTTGGGGGATTTGCGAACAAACGTGTGCTCGTAACGGATGCCAGATTGGATGAATTCATCACAGTCCATAATTTTAGTGAGTCCATCATCTACAAGTCTTCCGTACTTGGGGAGAGGGCTACCACTCGCTAAAGAATTCACCTTGCATTTTTCAGAGTTTCTGTCATAAGTGAATTCCAAAATCTTTTTATCAATGGCATTACTAACGCCGTTCAGTTTGGCAACGGTCAGCGGCATGTTTTTGGTGACAACCTCCATTTGCGTAAAAACCACCTCTACCTCCGTCATGAATGGGATGATAACGGTTTCGGTTGGAGTATCGTACCTGAGCTGTAGTCTCACTCTGTCCTTAGCCAGGCTCCTCGAACCGAAGTGGGAGTAGGTGACGTCGTTGGGACCGAAATCACACGGAAACTTTTTGGGAGAGAGGTGCCCGGGTCTCTGGGAAAGCGGCTGGTTATCCAGAACGGTGATGCTGCAACGGTCCCCCGGTTGCGTTTGAATCACCAAATCATTGACAGGATCAATGAAAACGGATCTCCCGAAAGGCACGCGTATTCCGTTATTTGCCACCAGTATCGCGTCCTCAGACAGTTCTGACCTCAACGGGAAAGATAATCCGTAGCTATCTGAGAGCGACGCGGCAACGAGGATAAATCTATAAAATAGTAGCATAGTGGGAGTCAGTGGATATAACCCAACACAAACGCTTTTAAACGGTATGTTTTGGAGAAGTGTCCGGTCCGTTGTTGTTATCCTATCCTACAGTTAAAATCCGTTACAGAAAGGTTAGAGACGGAGTGAAATTCCATACATGCATCAACGTGACAGAGCGGCATTCTCAATGAGACATTTGCGCGCACAGTTTTAACTTCAGGCACTTGGGGACCAGTGTGAGAGAGATCCCGCCCACCTCCACAGGCTATTGGATGATTGGGAGGAAGGAATGCGCGAGGGAGACTGTGCATATATGGTTATTGTTATCTGGGATTAATGGGACGTCCTTACCCTAAAACCTTAAAACCTTTAACCTTTACTCTTACCCTAAATTTAACAGTAATCATAACCCTTACCTAACCCTCAACCTAACCTTAACCCTTACCTTAACCATTTTCAATTTCAACTTCAATGAGGTAAGGACTTCCCAAGAAGCCTGGATAGAAAAGAGCCTGTGAATAGACAGAGATGACACCCAGAGAGAGAAGAGGAAACTAGAAAAATACTGTGAATTAAGGAAAAAAAGAGTTGTATGCAAATAGGCCTACATCGGTTTTCAAAAATGTCCCATTTTAATAGCCTATAACATTTCAATGTTCTAACATTGTTGGGGTTGTTGATGCCTGTAGGTCTACATAGCCTACAGATTGTTATAAATAAACCAAATCCCAGCGTTCAGTAATAGGCTTGGAAGGTCACTCAACAGGCTCGGCACTGAGACAGATGACTGATGATTGGCTGAAAGAAATTGATAATATGAACCTTTCTGGGAGCTGTTTTTGTTAGATTTCATTGCAGCTTTTGATATCATTGATCGGAAAATCTATTTACTGAAAAAAACGTTAAGTGTTATGGAATTACATCCTCTGCCTTATCATGGATTGAGAATTACCTATCTAATAGAACACAGAGTTACCTATCTAATAGAACACAGAGTTACCTATCTATTAGAACACAGAGTTACCTATCTAATAGCACACAGAGTTACCTATCTAATAGAACACAGAGTTACCTATCTATTAGAACACAGAGTTACCTATCTATTAGAACACAGAGTTACCTATCTAATAGAACACAGTTACCTATCTATTAGAACACAGTTACCTATCTAATAGAACACAGAGTTACCTATCTATTAGAACACAGTTACCTATCTATTAGAACACAGTTACCTATCTAATAGCACACAGAGTTACCTATCTAATAGAACACAGAGTTACCTATCTATTAGAACACAGAGTTACCTATCTAATAGAACACAGTTACCTATCTATTAGAACACAGTTACCTATCTAATAGAACACAGAGTTACCTATCTATTAGAACACAGTTACCTATCTATTAGAACACAGTTACCTATCTAATAGCACACAGAGTTACCTATCTAATAGAACACAGAGTTACCTATCTATTAGAACACAGTTACCTATCTAATAGAACACAGAGTTACCTATCTATTAGAACACAGTTACCTATCTATTAGAACACAGTTACCTATCTATTAGAACACAGTTACCTATCTATTAGAACACAGAGTTACCTATCTATTAGCACACAGTTACCTATCTATTAGAACACAGTTACCTATCTATTAGAACACAGAGTTACCTATCTATTAGAACACAGTTACCTATCTATTAGAACACAGTTACCTATCTATTAGAACACAGAGTTACCTATCTATTAGAACACAGAGTTACCTATCTATTAGAACACAGAGTTACCTATCTATTAGCACACAGAGTTACCTATCTAATAGAACACAGAGTTACCTATCTATTAGCACACAGAGTTACCTATCTATTAGAACACAGTTACCTATCTATTAGAACACAGAGTTACCTATCTATTAGCACACAGAGTTACCTATCTAATAGAACACCGAGTTACCTATCTATTAGCACACAGAGTTACCTATCTAATAGAACACAGAGTTACCTATCTAATAGAACACAGTTACCTATCTATTAGAACACAGTTACCTATCTATTAGAACACAGTTACCTATCTATTAGAACACAGAGTTACTAATCTATTAGAACACAGTTACCTATCTATTAGCACACAGAGTTACCTATCTAATAGAACACAGTTACCTATCTATTAGAACACAGTTACCTATCTATTAGAACACAGAGTTAACCAATCTAATAGAACACAGAGTTACCTATCTAATAGAACACAGAGTTACCTATCTATTAGCACACAGAGTTACCTATCTATTAGAACACAGTTACCTATCTAATAGAACACAGAGTTACCTATCTATTAGCACACAGAGTTACCTATCTAATAGAACACAGAGTTACCTATCTAAGAGAACACAGTTACCTATCTATTAGAACACAGTTACCTATCTATTAGAACACAGAGTTACCTATCTAATAGAACACAGTTACCTATCTATTAGAACACAGTTACCTATCTATTAGAACACAGAGTTACCTATCTAATAGAACACAGAGTTACCTATCTATTAGAACACAGAGTTACCTATCTATTAGAACACAGAGTTACCTATCTAATAGAACACAGAGTTACCAATCTATTAGAACACAGAGTTACCTATCTAATAGAACACAGTTACCTATCTATTAGAACACAGAGTTACCTATCTATTAGCACACAGTTACCTATCTATTAGAACACAGAGTTACCTATCTATTAGCACACAGAGTTACCTATCTATTAGAACACAGAGTTACCTATCTATTAGAACACAGTTACCTATCTATTAGAACACAGTTACCTATCTATTAGAACACAGAGTTACCTATCTATTAGAACACAGAGTTACCTATCTATTAGAACACAGAGTTACCTATCTATTAGCACACAGAGTTACCTATCTAATAGAACACCGAGTTACCTATCTATTAGCACACAGAGTTACCTATCTAATAGAACACAGAGTTACCTATCTAATAGAAAACAGTTACCTATCTATTAGAACACAGTTACCTATCTATTAGAACACAGTTACCTATCTATTAGAACACAGAGTTACCAATCTATTAGAACACAGTTACCTATCTATTAGCACACAGAGTTACCTATCTAATAGAACACAGAGTTACCTATCTATTAGAACACAGTTACCTATCTATTAGAACACAGAGTTACCTATCTAATAGAACACAGAGTTACCTATCTAATAGAACACAGAGTTACCTATCTATTAGCACACAGAGTTACCTATCTATTAGAACACAGTTACCTATCTAATAGAACACAGAGTTACCTATCTATTAGCACACAGAGTTACCTATCTAATAGAACACAGAGTTACCTATCTAAGAGAACACAGTTACCTATCTATTAGAACACAGTTACCTATCTATTAGAACACAGAGTTACCTATCTAATAGAACACAGTTACCTATCTATTAGAACACAGTTACCTATCTATTAGAACACAGAGTTACCTATCTAATAGAACACAGTGTTACCTATCTATTAGAACACAGAGTTACCTATCTATTAGAACACAGAGTTACCTATCTAATAGAACACAGAGTTACCTATCTATTAGAACACAGAGTTACCTATCTAATAGAACACAGTTACCTATCTATTAGAACACAGAGTTACCTATCTATTAGAACACAGAGTTACCTATCTATTAGCACACAGTTACCTATCTATTAGAACACAGAGTTACCTATCTATTAGCACACAGAGTTACCTATCTATTAGAACACAGAGTTACCTATCTATTAGAACACAGTTACCTATCTAATAGAACACAGAGTTACCTATCTAAGAGAACACAGTTACCTATCTATTAGAACACAGTTACCTATCTATTAGAACACAGAGTTACCTATCTAATAGAACACAGTTACCTATCTATTAGAACACAGTTACCTATCTATTAGAACACAGAGTTACCTATCTAATAGAACACAGAGTTACCTATCTATTAGAACACAGAGTTACCTATCTATTAGAACACAGAGTTACCTATCTAATAGAACACAGAGTTACCAATCTATTAGAACACAGAGTTACCTATCTAATAGAACACAGTTACCTATCTATTAGAACACAGAGTTACCTATCTATTAGCACACAGTTACCTATCTATTAGAACACAGAGTTACCTATCTATTAGCACACAGAGTTACCTATCTATTAGAACACAGAGTTACCTATCTATTAGAACACAGTTACCTATCTATTAGAACACAGTTACCTATCTATTAGAACACAGAGTTACCTATCTATTAGAACACAGAGTTACCTATCTATTAGAACACAGAGTTACCTATCTATTAGCACACAGAGTTACCTATCTAATAGAACACCGAGTTACCTATCTATTAGCACACAGAGTTACCTATCTAATAGAACACAGAGTTACCTATCTAATAGAAAACAGTTACCTATCTATTAGAACACAGTTACCTATCTATTAGAACACAGTTACCTATCTATTAGAACACAGAGTTACCAATCTATTAGAACACAGTTACCTATCTATTAGCACACAGAGTTACCTATCTAATAGAACACAGAGTTACCTATCTATTAGAACACAGTTACCTATCTATTAGAACACAGAGTTACCTATCTAATAGAACACAGAGTTACCTATCTAATAGAACACAGAGTTACCTATCTATTAGCACACAGAGTTACCTATCTATTAGAACACAGTTACCTATCTAATAGAACACAGAGTTACCTATCTATTAGCACACAGAGTTACCTATCTAATAGAACACAGAGTTACCTATCTAAGAGAACACAGTTACCTATCTATTAGAACACAGTTACCTATCTATTAGAACACAGAGTTACCTATCTAATAGAACACAGTTACCTATCTATTAGAACACAGTTACCTATCTATTAGAACACAGAGTTACCTATCTAATAGAACACAAAGTTACCTATCTATTAGAACACAGAGTTACCTATCTATTAGAACACAGAGTTACCTATCTAATAGAACACAGAGTTACCTATCTATTAGAACACAGAGTTACCTATCTAATAGAACACAGTTACCTATCTATTAGAACACAGAGTTACCTATCTATTAGAACACAGAGTTACCTATCTATTAGCACACAGTTACCTATCTATTAGAACACAGAGTTACCTATCTATTAGCACACAGAGTTACCTATCTATTAGAACACAGAGTTACCTATCTATTAGAACACAGTTACCTATCTAATAGAACACAGAGTTACCTATCTATTAGCTCACAGAGTTACCTATCTATTAGAACACAGAGTTACCTATCTAATAGAACACAGTTACCTATCTATTAGAACACAGTTACCTATCTATTAGAACACAGTTACCTATCTATTAGAACACAGTTACCTATCTATTAGAACACAGAGTTACCTATCTATTAGAACACAGTTACCTATCTATTAGAACACAGAGTTACCTATCTATTAGAACACAGAGTTACCTATCTAATAGAACACAGTTACCTATCTATTAGAACACAGTTACCTATCTATTAGAACACAGTTACCTATCTATTAGAACACAGTTACCTATCTATTAGAACACAGAGTTACCTATCTATTAGAACACAGAGTTACCTATCTAATAGAACACAGTTACCTATCTATTAGAACACAGTTACCTATCTATTAGAACACAGAGTTACCTATCTATTAGAACACAGAGTTACCCATCTATTAGAACACAGTTACCTATCTAATCGAACACAGAGTTACCTATCTATTAGAACACAGTTACCTATCTATTAGCACACAGAGTTACCTATCTATTAGAACACAGAGTTACCTATCTAATAGAACACAGTTACCTATCTATTAGAACACAGTTACCTATCTATTAGAACACAGTTACCTATCTATTAGAACACAGTTACCTATCTAATAGAACACAGAGTTACCTATCTATTAGAACACAGTTACCTATCTATTAGAACACAGAGTTACCTATCTATTAGAACACAGAGTTACCTATCTAATAGAACACAGTTACCTATCTATTAGAACACAGTTACCTATCTATTAGAACACAGAGTTACCTATCTATTAGAACACAGAGTTACCTATCTATTAGCACACAGTTACCTATCTATTAGAACACAGAGTTACCTATCTATTAGAACACAGAGTTACCTATCTATTAGAACACAGAGTTACCTATCTAATAGAACACAGTTACCTATCTATTAGAACACAGTTACCTATCTATTAGAACACAGTTACCTATCTATTAGAACACAGTTACCTATCTATTAGAACACAGTTACCTATCTATTAGAACACAGTTACCTATCTAATAGAACACAGAGTTACCTATCTAATAGAACACAGTTACCTATCTATTAGAACACAGTTACCTATCTATTAGAACACAGAGTTACCTATCTATTAGAACACAGAGTTACCTATCTATTAGCACACAGAGTTACCTATCTATTAGAACACAGAGTTACCTATCTTTTAGAACACAGAGTTACCTATCTATTAGAACACAGTTACCTATCTATTAGAACACAGAGTTACCTATCTATTAGAACACAGAGTTACCTATCTATTAGCACACAGAGTTACCTATCTAATAGAACCCAGTACCTTATCTATTAGAACACAGAGTTACCTATCTATTAGAACACAGTTACCTATCTATTAGCACACAGAGTTACCTATCTATTAGAACACAGTTACCTATCTAATAGCACACAGAGTTACCTATCTAATAGAACACAGAGTTACCTTTCTATTAGCACACAGAGTTACCTATCTAATAGAACCCAGTACCTTATCTATTAGAACACAGAGTTACCTATCTATTAGAACACAGTTACCTATCTATTAGCACACAGAGTTACCTATCTAATAGAACACAGAGTTACCTATCTATTAGAACACAGAGTTACCTATCTAATAGAACACAGAGTTACCTATCTATTAGAACACAGAGTTACCTATCTAATAGAACACAGAGTTACCTATCTATTAGAACACAGAATTACCTATCTAATAGAACACAGAGTTACCTATCTATTAGAACACAGAGTTACCTATCTATTAGAACACAGAGTTACCTATCTAATAGAACACAGAGTTACCTATCTATTAGAACACAGAGTTACCTATCTATTAGAACACAGAGTTACCTATCTATTAGCACACAGAGTTACCTATCTATTAGAACACAGAGTTACCTATCTATTAGAACACAGAGTTACCTATCTATTAGAACACAGTTACCTATCAATTAGAACACAGATAACTCTGTGTGTCTATGGTAACTCTGTGTGTCTACAGGTAAAGCCTGCGTGTCTATGGTAACTCTGTGTGTCTACAGGTAAAGCCTGCGTGTCTATGGTAACTCTGTGTGTCTACAGGTAAAGCCTGTGTGTCTACAGGTAAAGCCTGCGTGTCTATGTACGCTGATGACTCAGGTCGGCTGCAACAGTAAAATAAATAACTGACGCCCTTAACATATAGCTTCGGTCAGCTTTAGAATGGGTAACTGGCAATAGGCAGGTGCTAAATATCTCAAGAACTAAAAGTATCATTATTTTGGACACTCACTAAACCCTTAACCTCATCTAAATCAAATCAAATGAAATTTCATTGGTCACATACACATGGTTAGCAGATGTTAATGAGAGTGTAGCGAAATGCTTGTGCTTCTAGTTCCGACCATGCAGTAATATCTAACATGTAATCTAACAATTTCACAACAACTACCTTATACACACAAGTGTAAAGGAATGAATAAGAATATGTACATAAAAGTATATGGATGAGCGATGGCCGAACGTCATAGGCAAGATGCAGTAGATGGTATAGAGTACAGTATATACAGAAGAGATGAATAATGTAGGGTATGTAAACATTATATAAAGTGGCATTGTTTAAAGTGACTAGTGATACATTTATTACATCCAATTTTTAATTATTAAAGTGGCTAGAGATTTGAGTCAGTATGTTGGCAGCAGCCACTCAATGTTACTGATGTCTGTTTAACTGTCTGGTGGCCTTGAGATAGAAGCTGTTTTTCAGTCTCTCGGTCTCAGCTTTGATGCACCTGTACTGACCTCGCCTTCTGGATGATAGCGGTGTGAACAGGCAGTGGCTCGGGTGGTTGTTGTCCTTGATGATCTTTTTGGCCTTCCTGTGACATCGGGTGCTGAAGGTGTCCTGGAGGGCAGGTAGTTTGCCCCCGGTGATGTGTTGTGCAGACCTCACTACCCTCTGGAGAGCCCTGCGGTTGTCGGTGGAGCTGCCATACCAGGCGGTGAGACAGCCCGACAGGATGCTCTCGATTGTGCATCTGTAAAGGTTTGTGAGTGTTTTTAGTGACAAGCCAAATTTCTTCAGCCTGAGGTTGAAGAGGCGCTGTTGTGCCTTCTTCAACACGCTGTCTGTGTGGGTGGACCATTTCAGTTTGTCCGTGATGTGTACGCCGAGGAACTTAAAACTTTCCACCTTTCCACTGCTCTCCCTTCGATGTGGATAGGGGGCTGCTCCCTCTGCTGTTTCCTGAAGTCCACGATCATCTCCTTTGTTTTGTTGACGTTGAGTGTGAGGTTATTTTCCTGACACCACACTACGAGGGCCCTCACCTCCATCCTGTAGGCCGTCTCGTCATTGTTGGTAATCAAGGCTACCACTGTAGTGTCGTCTGCAAACTTGAGGATTGAGTTGGAGGTGTGCATGGTCACACAATCATGGGTGAACAGGGAGTACAGTAGAGGGCTGAGAACGCACCCTTGTGGGGCCCCAGTGTTGAGGATCAGCGGGGTGGAGATGTTGTTTCCTACCTTCACCACCTGGGGGCGGCCCGTCAGAATTTCCAGGACCCAGTTGCACAGGGCGGGGTCGAGACCCAGGATATTGAGCTTAATGACGAGTTTGGAGTGTACAATGGTGTTAGATCTATTATTGAATAATGTGGCGATTGAGCAAGTCAAGGAAACTAAACTTATTGGTGTAACGCTAGATAGCAAGCTGTCATGGTCAAAATATATTTTGATTTGACCTTTATTTAACCAGGTAGGCTAGTTGAGAACAAGTTCTCATTTACAACTGCGACCTGGCCAAGATAAAGCAGAGCAGTGCGACACAAACAACAACACAGAGTTACACATGGAATCACAAACATTCAGTCAATAATACAATAGAAAAAGTCTATATACAGTGTGTGCAAATGAGGTAGGATAAGGGAAGTAAGGCAATAAATAGGCCATAGTGGCTAAATAATTACAATATAGCAATTAAACACTGGAGTGATAGATGTGCAGAAGATGAGTGTGCAAGCAGAGATACTGGGGTGCAAAGGAGCAAAATAAATAAAATAAATAACAGTATGGGGATGAGGTAGTTGGATTGGCTATTTACAGATGGGCTATGTATAGGTGCAGTGATCTGTGAGCTGCTCTGACAGCTGGTGCTTAAATCTATAAAAAAATATATATATATACTCAATGGTTGCTAAAATGGGAAGAGGTCTGTCCATGATAAGGAGTTGCTCTAAATCAACCAGGCAGGTCATAAAGGCCCTAGTTTTGTCTCACCTGGATTACAGCCCAGCGGTATGCACGTCAATCTCTCCTGGCTCAAAGTTGAGGAGAGATTGACGTGCATCACTATTGGTCTTTGTGTGAGGTGTTGATGGGTGAAAGGTACCGAACTGTCTGTTCAAGCAGTTGGTCACACAGATCGGACACTCATCGGTACAACACAAGAGACATGCAGCCAGAGGTCTCTTCACAGTCTCCAGATCCAGAACAGAGGCTGGGAAAAGCACAGTATTAAATAGAGCCATGACTAAATGGAACTCTCTGACACCCCAGGTACTGTAACTCAAGATAGCAATAAAAACAGATTCAAAAACCAGATTAAAGAACACTTACAGCACGACGGGGACTGTGAAGAGGCACAAGCATTTTATATACTTAGTATTGTATTATGTATTGTATTATGTATTGTGTTATATATTGTATTTTGTATTGTATTTCGCATTGTATTATGTATTGTGTTATGTAATGTAATATATATTGTATTATGTATTTTATTATGTATTGTATTATGTATTGCTATGTGTTGTATTATGTATTGTCTTATGTATTGTATTATGTATTGTGTTATATATTGTATTATGTATTGTATTACGTATTATATTTGATATTGTATTATGCACTGAGTATGTAATGTATTATGTGTTGTATTACGTATTGTATTCTGTATTGTATTATGTATTGCTATGTGTTGAATTATGTACTGTATTATGTACTGTATTATGTATTGTATTATGTATTGTATTACATAATGTATGTATATTTTATTATGCATTGTATTATGTATTGTATTATGTAGTGTAATTTGTATTGTATTATGTATTGTATTACGTATTGTATTTTATGTTGTATTATGTATTGTATTATGTAGTGTAATTTGTTTTGTATTATGTATTGTATTACGTATTGTATTTTATATTGTATTATGTATTGTATTGTATTATATTATGTAATGTAATATGTATTACTATGTGTTGAATTATGTATTGTATTACGTATGATATTTTATATTGTATTATGCATTGTGTTATGTATTGTGTTATGTATTGTATTATATATTGTATTATATATTGTATTATGTATTGTATTACGTATTGTATTATGTATTGTATTTTATATTGTATTATGCATTGTATTACATTGTATTTTATATTGTATTATGCATTGTATTACATATTGTATTATGTGTTGTATTATGTATTGCTATGTGTTGAATTATGTATTGTATTATGTAGTGTAATTAGTATTGTATTATGTATTGTGTTATGTATTGTATTATGTATTGTATTATGTATTGTATTACGTATTGTATTATGTATGGTATTATGTATGATATTATGTATGGTATTATTGTTATGTATTGTATTATATATTGTATTATGCATTGTATTATGCATTGTATTATGTGGTGTAGTTTGTATACTATTATGTATTGTATTATATATTGTATTATGTATGGTATTATGTATGATATTATGTATTGTATTATGTATTGTATTATATATTGTATTGTGTATGGTATTATGTATTGTATTATATATTGTATTGTGTATGGTATTATGTATTGTATTATATATTGTATTGTGTATTGTATTATGTATTGTATTATATATTGTATTGTGTATGGTATTATGTATTGTATTGTGTATTGTATTGTGTATGGTATTATGTATTGTATTATATATTGTATTGTGTATTGTATTGTGTATTGTATTATATATTGTATTGTGTATTGTATTATGTATTGTATTGTGTATTGTATTATATATTGTATTGTGTATGGTATTATGTATTGTATTGTGTATGGTATTATGTATTGTATTATATATTGTATTGTGTATTGTATTATATATTGTATTGTGTATTGTATTATGTATTGTATTGTGTATTGTATTATATATTGTATTGTGTATGGTATTATGTATTGTATTGTGTATGGAATTATGTATTGTATTATGTATGGTATTATGTATTGTATTATGTATTGTATTGTGAATATTATGTATTTTATTTGTTGTGGGTTGTTTCCTGTTTGAACCCAAGGAAGAGTAGCCGTTGCCTTGGCAGCAGCTAATTGGGGATCCTGATAAAAATACTAAATACTAAATAGACTAGTTCTGACAGTCCATTTATACGGATAATGTGTAGACCTAGACTAGTTTCGGGTCAATTCTATGAAATCCAGTCGATTAATTTTGAACCGGTGGGTAAAAGGTAACCTGGCGTATCTTCTTCACCCACTTTTCGTCTCTAATTATTCTGGTGTAGTTATAGTTTCATTGAATGAAGTATGGATTAAGAGGGGGCATGGAGCTCCCTCTAGTGTTCTGTAAACCAGCAGTGATGTGACTGATGAGACGGGTTGTGACTGTGTGCATGTAAAGAAGACGAAAACTTCCAGAATCTTCCAAAGTAAAATAAAGGTCATTTTAATAATGAGATTGAGGGGCCGGTTTCCCAGACAAAGATCAAATCCAGTCCTGGACTATAAAAACACTTGTGGTCCTCTGTTACACAGTTGGTAGATAGTGGGTTTCGACAAGGTGATGAAAAGAATTCCACGGGGATTCTGGCCCACGTTGACTCCAATGCTTCCCACAGTTGTGTCAAGCTGGCTGGATGTCCTTTGGGTGGTGGACCATTCTTGATACACACAGGAAACTGTTGAGCGTGAAAAAACTCAGCAACAGTGCAGTTCTTGACACAAAACTGTGCGCCTGGCACTTACTATCATACCCTGTTCAAAGGCACTTAAATCTTGTGTCTTGCCCATTCACCCTTTGAATGGCACACAAAAAGAATCCACGTCTCAATTGTCTCAATGCTTTAAAATCCTTCTTTATCCTGTCTCTTCCCCTTCATCTACACTGATTGAAGTGGATTTAACAAGTGACATCAATAAGGGATCATAGCTTTCACCTGGATTCACCTGGCCAGTCTATGACATGGAAAGAGCGGTGGTTCTTAATGTTTTGTACACTCAGTGTATGTTATATTACTGAGATTTTCCATGAAGTTAGATTTTTGTGTCCGGGAAGCTACCTCATAAAGTCTTATGCTGAGATTCTTGACGGACAGACAGCCGGACAGACAGAGGACGGACAGACAGCCGGACAGACAGAGGACGTTCAGTTCAGTGGTCAGGGTCCAAAGTCATGTCTGTCTGTTTAGAGAGACGACGGACAGTTCAGTGGTCAGGGTCCAAAGTCATGTCTGTCTGTTTAGAGAGACGACGGACAGCTCAGTGGTCAGGGTCCAAAGTCATGTCTGTCTGAGTAGAGAGACGACGGACAGTTCAGTGGTCAGGCTCCAAAGTCATGTCTGTCTGATTAGAGAGACCTCCAGTTCTGCCCTGTTATTTTCAGGGGACACGACAGCAGCACTGACTTCTCCTGTAATTGGTGGTCATAGCTTCCACACGCCATAGTACACTGTGTGTGTGTGTGTTTATTTGCATAACAGTCAGCATGTTGATTGACAACCTCTTTGCTGGGAAATGTGATTTTTTTTTCATGTTTTATTTTAAATGTTTTATTCTCTTTGTATTATTGTTTTATTTTCTGGTGCATTTCCAATGTGTCATTTTGTAGTGTAATTGTAAGATGCTCCCCAAACATGTTTGAGTGCTACTGTCGTGTCCCTGTTAAAATAAATCATACATGATGATTTCTGTGTCCAAATGCGTGTAGTATGGCGAAAAACGTGTTTGACCTTCAGTGATATGAAGGCAGTGTGACTGGGAAAAGGACAGAGAGAGAGAGAAGACAGAAAGAAAGAGAGAGAGAGAGAAAGAAAGAGAGAGAGAGAGAGAAAAAGACAGAGAGAAAGAAGACAGAAAATAAGAAAGAGAGACAGAGAGAAGACAGAGGTAGAGAGAGAGAGAAGACAGAGAGAAAGAAGACAGAAAGAGAGAGAGACAGAAAGAAAGAGAGAGAGAGAGAGAGAGAAGACAGAGAGCGAGAGAGAGAGAGAGAGAAGACGGAGAGGTAAAGAGAGACAGAGCGAGAGAGAAGAAGACAGACAGAAAGAGAGAGAGAGCGCGAGAGAGAGGTAGAGAGAGAGAGAGAGAAGACAGAGAGAAAGAAGAAGACAGAAAGAAAGAGAGAGAGAGAAAGAAAGAGAGAGAGAGAGGTAAAGAGATAGAGAGCAGAGGAAGAACAAAGGAGGGATGAAGCCTCTCAGAGAAATACAGAATGAGAGACCAGGATATATTTTTCCCTGTCTCCGTCTCTGATCATCTCTGTTTACTTCCCACCAAACCCTCAACCTCTATAGAATAGTGACTAGAACCCCAACATGTGATCCTGTTACTCCAGTGCTAGCCTCTCTACACTGGCTTCCTGTTAAGTCTAGGGATGAGGATTTATTTTCAAGGATTTACTGCTAACCTAGAAAGAATTACATGGTCTTGCTTCCCACCTATCTCTCCGATTAGGTCCTGCCAAACAGCTGGAGGCAGGGCTTTCTCCTATAGAGCCCCATTTTTATGGAATGGTCTGCCTATCCATGTGAGAGACGTAGACTCGGACTCGACCTTTAAGTCTTTACTGAAGACTCATCTCTTTAGTAGGTCCTATGATTGAGTGTAGTCTGGCCCAGGGGTGTGAAGGTGAACGGAAAGGCACTTAAATTAACCGCCCTTGCTGTTTCTGCCTGGCCGGCTCCCCTCTCTCCACCGGGATTCTCTTCCTCTGACCTTATTACAGGGGTCACAGGCCATCTAGTGCTCCTCCATGCCGTCCCTAGGAGGGGTGCGTCACTTGAGTGAGTGGAGTCACTGACGTGATCTTCCTGTCCGGGTTGGCACCCCCCCCCCCCCCCCCCGGGTTTGTGGGGGAGATCTTTGTGGGCTATACTCAGCCTTGTCTCAGGGTAGTAGAGTTAACAGTACCATCCATGACTGTGCTCGATAGTGACAGGGACATGGTTGTTGCATTCATACATTTTTGGTCCGGTGGCCTTCACCAAGTGAGATTCTAATTGAATATGTTGTCATTAAAATACAATTATTTAAGCCAATATAACACATATTTCATAAGGCCTTATTTTGAGGGCTTTGTTTTACCCTAATACAGTGGCCATACAGTGGCCTGAAACTCATACTTTACAGGCCACATCAGGAGTGTACATAGGAAATAGGGTGTCATTTGGGACCAAAACTCTGCTCATTGCTTCTCTTTTTGGTTAAAATTGGGTCTAGGTTTAGGTCTACGTTTAGGGTAACGTCAGGGCCAGGTAGGATGTGAATTACGGGGTAACCAGGGGGGCTCAGCTCCCTTGAATGAGACGTCAGCTCTCCCCTGAATGAGACGTCAGCTCTCCCCTGAATGACACGTCAGCTCTACCCTGAATGACACGTCAGCTCTCCCCTGAATGACACGTCAGCTCTCCCCTGAATGACACGTCAGCTCTCCCCTGAATGACACGTCAGCTCTCCCCTGAATGAGACGTCAGCTCTCCCCTGAATGACACGTCAGCTCTCCCCTGAATGACACGTCAGCTCTCCCCTGAATGAGACGTCAGCTCTCCCCTGAATGACACGTCAGCTCTCCCCTGAATGACACGTCAGCTCTCCCCTGAATGACACGTCAGCTCTCCCCTGAATGAGACGTCAGCTCTCCCCTGAATGAGACGTCAGCTCTCCCCTGAATGACACGTCAGCTCTCCCCTGAATGACACGTCAGCTCTCCCCTGAATGAGACGTCAGCTCTCCCCTGAATGACACGTCAGCTCTCCCCTGAATGACACGTCAGCTCCCCTGAATGCAACAAAAGTTAAACTTTGAGGGGGTCTCTAAATAATGCCAATTTAAGCATTCTCCTATTTGTTTAGAATGTAGTGGTAAATATGTTTTACAGCGGTAAATAAAAGCTTCCAAATGCAACAGACACCCCCCATCTCTCTGTTATGGTTTAAACCAACCCCCCCCCCCCCCCCCCCTGTTATGGTTTAAACCAACACCCCCCAAAATCTCTGTTATGGTTTAAACCAACACCCCCCACCTCTCTGTTATGGTTTAAACCAACACTTCCCCACCTCTCTGTTATGGTTTAAACCAACACCCCCACCTCTCTGTTATGGTTTAAACCAACACCCCCACCTCTCTGTTATGGTTTAAACCAACACCCCCCACCTCTCTGTTATGGTTTAAACCAACACCCCCCACCTCTCTATAATGGTTTAAACCAACACCCCCCACCTCTCTATTATGGTTTAAACCAACACCCCCCACCTCTCTATTATGGTTTAAACCAACACCCCCCACCTCTCTGTTATGGTTTAAACCAACACCCCCCACCTCTCTATAATGGTTTAAACCAACACCCCCCACCTCTCTATTATGGTTTAAACCAACACCCCCCACCTCTCTATTATGGTTTAAACCAACACCCCCACCTCTCTATTATGGTTTAAACCAACACCCCCCACCTCTCTATTATGGTTTAAACCATGTATTTCTATGTGGAGGTGCTGTCCACTCAGTAGTGCTGAATTTCGGCCTCAGCTGTGCTCTTTTGTACTTCCTTATTTTCACCATTTTATTTGTTTGCCATGCGTCCTTGATAAAAATTGCCTTCATTCCAATGAGTTAGATTCATCCGTTGATATATCATTGTTTATTTTTATCAAACAGCTGTTTAGATCTCTCATTGCTTTGTTTTTCAGGTGCTTGTGGGTACTGGTGTTCTCTGTGCCATCCGTGGACAGAAGCAGTAGACCATTAGTTAAGCAATATTATTTTCTATCAATGTTTGTTTTATTTTCTGGATCAGCTGATGATGGTTGACAAATTTTACTAGACAACTAGTCTACAGCTACACACCAATATCACTAGACACCAATATCACTAGGCAACTAGCCTACAGCTAGTCACCAATATCACTAGACAACTAGTCTACAGCTACACACCAATATCACTAGACAACTAGCCTACAGCTAGACACCAATATCACTAGACAACTAGTCTACAGCTACACACCAATATCACTAGACACCAATATCACTAGACAACTAGCTTACAGCTAGACACCAATATCACTAGACACCAATATCACTAGACACCAATATCACTAGACACCAATATCACTAGACAACTAGCCTACAGCTAGACACCAATATCACTAGACAACTAGCCTACAGCTAGACACCAATATCACTAGACACCAATATTACTAGACACCAATATCACTAGACAACTAGCCTACAGCTAGACACCAATATCACTAGACACCAATATCACTAGACACCAATATCACTAGACAACTAGCCTACAGCTAGACACCAATATCACTAGACAACTAGCCTACAGCTAGACACCAATATCACTAGACACCAATATCACCAGACACCAATATCACCAGACACCAATATCACTAGACAACTAGCCTACAGCTAGACACCAATATCACTAGACAACTAGCCTACAGCTAGACACCAATATCACCAGACACCAATATCACCAGACACCAATATCACTAGGCAACTAGTCTACATCTAGACACCAATGCGCATCCAATCCATCCAACAAGTAGGATATTAATGACAGTAGGCCTATCAGGTCACTCCTTCGGTTAGAAGAGGATGTATTAATGAAATCTAATTAGCGTAATAATAAAACATCAAAATCCGTCTGTTTAAGTTAGAGATATGTTTTTTTTTGGGGGTTTCATGGGCAGCGTCCCAATCCACCACATCCGTCAATGGAGGCCTTCTGCATTTGCGGTGCAAGGTGGCCAAGCTACAGCGATGTTTGTCAGACCATGAGACATCCCAAAAATCTGTCTTGGAAAAATCTCTATGGAAAGGCGAACACGAACACGAACAACATGTCGGTTGTTTTGCTCTAGGACATCCACAATTTTTTATTTTTTTTCTTGTATGAATCTGTTATTCAATGTATTTCCATGAGCTAATAGCAGTAAGGCCAAATTCAATGTATCATCAAATCATTTAAAACATTTTGTTATACCTAAAGGGGTCATAAAATTCAAAATCTAATCGCTAAATGATCTTAAAACAATTCCATGTTATCTTGGTAGAATCGCAATTGCACTCCACATTGCCCTAACCCACCATATAAGAGGAATACCTATGTGAGAATGCTGTTCATTGACTACAGCTCAGTGTTAAACACCATTGTCCCCTCCAAGCTCATCACCAAGCTTAGGATCCTGGGACTGAACACCTCCCTTTGCAACTGGACCCTAGACCGGCATTTGATTGTGATCAATAGAAATGTCAAACACACAAACTGAGTGTGGGGATGGTGGAAGAACATCACAGGGTCATAGGGTCGGGAGAACAATAGGACTTGAGTTAATGTATGTTATCACAATCACACCATGAGATGTTAATCATGAAACATAAACCACCGCATTTCTTCTTCCCGGAGAGTTCTTTATTCCTGTCTGCGCGATGTACTGAGAACGCAGCTGGCTGTATGGACGAAGACAGTATATCACTAGAGAGCCATGATTCCGTGAAACAGAGTATGTTACAGTCCCTGATGTCTCTCTGGAAGGAGATCCTCGCCCTGAGCTCATCTACTTTATTGTCCAGAGACTGAACATTAGCGAGAAATATACTTGAAAGTGGTGTATTGTGTGCACGCCTACTGAGTCTGACTAGAAGTCCACTCCAAATACCTCTTCTCCGCCGGCGATGTGTTGGAGCAGCCTCTGGAATAAGTTAAATTGCCCAGGGGGGTACGAACAAAGGAACCAATTCGGGAAAGTCGTATATTCCTGGTCATTATGCTGGTGAATTACCACCGCTCTGATATTCCAAAGTTATTTCCAGCTGTATGTAATAACACAAGAAAAAAACGTTCTGGGCTAATAATGAAAGAAATAACACACACACAAAAACATGAGGGTGAGTGAGAGAGCTAGAATGTACACAGCAGAGTAGTCAGCTGCTAGCTACTTGTAGATAAACAGTTGTGGTAGAAGGGACAAAGTGTTTCAGAAGTGTTCTACTGAACAACCATCATCATCATCATCATCATCATTGGATCAACCCCTAAAGAGAAGTGAGAAAAATAAGTAAGTGTTAGGTTTGGTTCAAATCAAATTGTATTTGTCACATGTGTAGACCTTGAAATGCTTACTTACAAGCCCTTAACCAACAATACATTTAAATTAAAAAAAAAATATATATAACAAATAATTAAGGAGCAACAATGAATAAACAGTAGCGAGGCTGTATACAAGGGGGTTCCGTTACAGAGTCAATGTGCAGGGACACCGGTTACTTGAGGTAATTGATGTAATATGTACATGTAGGTAGAGGTAAAGTGACAATGCATGGTTAATGAACAAAGGGTAAGAGCCTCGTAAAAATGGGGGGGGGGACAATGCAAATAGTTCAATAGTCTTATGGCTTGGGGGTAGAAGCTGTTAAGAAGCCTTTTTGATTTAGACTTGGCGCTCCGGTATCGCTTGCTGTGCACCAGCAGAGAGAACAGTCTATGACAAGAGTGACTGGAGTCCTTGGCAATTCTTTGAGCCTTCCTCTGACACCGCCTGGTATAGAGGTCCTGGATGACAGGAAGCTTGGCCCCGGTGATGTACTGGGCCGTACGCACTACCCTCTGTAGTGCCTTGTGGTCAGAGGCCGAGCAGTTGCCATACCAGGCGGTGATGCAACTAGTCAGGATGCTCTCACTGGTGCAGCTGTAGAACTTATTGAGTCATGCCCTCTTCACAACTGTCTTGGTGTGTTTGGACCATGATAGTTTGTTGGTGATGTGGACACCAAGGAACTTGAAGCTCTCAACCTGCTCCACTTCAGCATGTCGATGAGAATGAGACCAGCCTTTCAAAGCACTTCATGGCTACAGATGTGAGTGCTACGGGACGGTAGTCATTTAGTCATTTAGTCAGGTTACCTTGGTGTTCTAGGGCACAGGGACTATGGTGGTCTGCTTGAAACATGTTGGTATTACAGACTCGGTTAGGGACAGGTTGAAAATGGCAGTTGGTCAGCGCATGCTCGGAGTACATGTCCTGGTAATCAGTCTGGCCCTGCAGCCTTGTTAATGTTGACCTGTTTAAAGGTCTTACTCACATCGGCTACAGAGAGCGTGATCACACAGTCGTCCAGAACAGCTGATGCTCTCATGCATGTTTTAGTGTTGCTTGCCTCGAAGCGAGCATAGAAGTTATTTAGCTGGTCTGGTAGGCTCGTGTCGCTGGGCAGCTCGTGGCTGTGCTTCCCTTTGTAGTCCGTAATAGTTTGCAAGCCCTGCCACATCCGACGAGCGTCGGAGCCGGTGTAGTACGATTCAATCTTAGTCCTGTATTGACGCTTTGCCTGTTATATGGTTCGTCGGAAGGCATAGCAGGATTTCTTATAAGCTTCCCGGGTTAGAGTCCCGCACCTTGAAAGTGGCAGCTCTACCCTTTAGCTCAGTGCGGATGTTGCCTGTAATCCATGGCTTCTGTTTGGGTTATGTCGTACGGTCACTGTGGGGACAACGTCATCAATGCACTAATTGATGAAGCCAGTGACTAATGTGGTGTACTCCTCAATGCCATCGGAAGAATCCCGGAACATATTCCAGTCTGTGCTAACAAAACAGTCCTGTAGCTTATTATCTGCGTCCTCTGACCACTTCCTTAGAGAGCGAGTCACTGGTACTTCCTGCTTTAGTTTTTGCTTGTAAGCAGGAATCAGGAGGATAGAGTTATGGTCAGATTTTCCAAATGGAGGGCAAAGGAGAGCTTGGTACGCATCTCTGTGTGTGGAGTAAAGGTGGTATAGAGTATTTTTTCCTCTGGTTGCACATTTAACATGCTGGTAGAAATTAGGTCAACCGGTTTTATGTTTCCCTGCATTAAAGTCCCCGGCCACTAGGAGCGCCGCCTCTGGATGAGCATTTTCCTGTTTGCGTATGGCCCTATACAGTTCGTTTAGTGCAGTCTTAGTGCCAGCATCGGTTTGTGGTGGTAAATAGACAGCTATGAAAATTCACTTGGTAAATAGTGTGGTATACAGTTTATCATGAGATACTCTACCTCAGGCGAGACTTCCTTAATATTAGATTCCGTGCACCAGCTGTTATTTACAAATAGACACAGACCGGAGGGTTGTTGTAGACTCTTTCCATGTGATGATGGTGGGCCTTTAAGGAAGTAATGTACTCTCAAAAGTAAGGCCATGTTCACAGAGAAAAGTAAACCTTTGAAAATGGTCTGTCACTGAAGGCCCTCTGTACAGCATTATATCAATGCTAATTTCATCCCATTCCTTCGCTATGCCCGCCAACCATAGAGCTTAAGCTGTCCATTTGTATGTTCCTGTCATCAGTCTTTGTAAAAAAAAGACAGCATCATTTTTTGGGGGTTTGGACTGGAAGGTCTCCCCCTAGTTGCTTGCCAGTGGATGCTTCAGAGAGGTCTTTAGAGATGTCAAGCAGAAAGGGTCTTGGTCCATCAGGGCCTTTACAGTCAATCTTGAGATGTATTCCAACAAATATGTCAGAAGAAAAAAAATAATATGTTACTATGGAGTGGCAAAGAATTCTGTAGTGCAAAAAAACGATAAAGTACACCGCTTCTTTCAAATTCTGTCATTGTAATGTACTTGGTGTAAAACGGTTTGTCTGTCTGTGGGTCGTAACCTGGGTTTTTCACAGGGTTTCTGAGCTGTAGGAGGTTTCTGGAGCTCCTGCGTGGTCTCGAGGTTCACCCAATGCTAAGGGGGAGGGAAAGAATGTGGAATGTGTAGGTTTAGCGTACCGATACCCTGAAATTATGAAAAGACAGCTATTCATTGACTGCATAGGAATCATCTCCTAAAGGCTTTGTTGTAACTCATTCTGAGGTCTGATACAAGTCTACCTGATATTCCTGCCTTCAGCTTTCACTAAATAATTATGACTCTCAAAAACACACATGCTCATGTCAATATCCTGACTGGTTTTAATAATATTAGCTAGCTAGCTACTGTACCTTGGGCAACATCTTGATAACGTTACCTGTCAAGCAGGAAACAGGCCATCTCTGCATCTGGCTTCAGCCCTTTTAGGGCCATAACTTCTCTCCAGTGATTAAAATTGTTACCTATATTTAATCCCTTTTTTTTCTTCCAGAAAGCCTTATCAGCCAGGCTGTATCACATCCAGCCGTGATTGGGAGTCCCATAGGGCGGCGCACAATTGTCCCAGCGTCGTCCGTCTATGGCTGGCATTGTACATAAAAATGTGTTCTTAACTGACTTGCCTAGTTAAATAAAAGTTAAATAAAAAATAAAACATGTCTTATATTTTGGGCCCCTGTATCCACAACCAGTGGGGCTGGACTCTTTGCTTAAGAAATCCGCCAATGTTGATTGGGCTCGGAAGAAGACGACCACGCCTCCGAGTGACGCTGCTCAGAGGAAACCGGCTTTTCTTGACCAATAGGAAAACAGAAATTCTGAAGGTACTTTTGTAAGTGTCCAAAGCATAAAAAAATTAATTAAATAAATGGTGAAACACTATCACCATAATGGGGGGGGGGGGGGGGGTACCTAACAAATATAAATACCACTGTTACTACAGATATATTATGTACTTTGTATGACATTATAATGCAAACATTCTACACAATACTCCGTTAATGAGTGCTGAGGTCACAGAGAAAAACAACCAGTCCACCCGTCATCTCCAAACTGTCCAGGAGATGGAGACACAGGCTCCCCATGTGTCCATGCCTTTCTCTAATACTTCTCATTCAGACCCGTGGGATCAATTGTACTACATTTGTTAATCTAAAAATGCTCCTTGGTCACCTAGCGACCACCCTCGGTTAGAAGCCAACCCTGCTGTTTCTAGTCTGTCTCTGTGCTAGCGACCACCCTCGGTTAGAAGCCAACCCTGCTGTTTCTAGTCTGTCTCTGTGCTAGCGACCACCCTCGTTTAGAAGCCAACCCTGCTGTTTCTAGTCTGTCGCTGTGCTAGCGACCACCCTCGGTTAGAAGCCAACCCTGCTGTTTTTAGTCTGTCTGTGCTAGCGACCACCCTCATTTAGATTCCAACCCTTCTATGCTTAGTCTGTATCTGTGCTAGTGACCACCCTCAGTTACATTCCAACCCTTCTATGCTTAGTCTGTCTCTGTGCTAGCGACCACCCTCGTTTAGATTCCAAACCTGCTATGCTTAGTCTGTCTCTGTGCTAGCGACCACCCTCGTTTAGAAGCCAACCCTGCTGTTTTTAGTCTGTCTGTGCTAGCGACCACCCTCGTTTAGATTCCAAACCTGCTATTCTTAGTCTGTGCTATTGTGTGAGTTCTAAAATGTGTGCAGTGTTCTAGACTCGTTTCCTGATATGATACAGGTGGTGGGTTGTTCTAGATTCTTTCCCTGTATGATACAGGTGGTGGGGTGTTCTAGACTCTTTCCCTGTATGATACAGGTGGTGGGTTGTTCTAGATTCTTTCCCTGTATGATACAGGTGGTGGGGTGTTCTAGACTCTTTCCTTATACGATACAGGTGGTGGTACAGAGTTAAACTTCATTGAACCTGGAAATGACCCTTCACTATAGAGTTGCACTTTATAGAACCAGGAAATGACCCTTAACTACAGAGTTCAACTTTATAGATGAAGGGTAATGGTGACAAATGGGATGATATGTACATAATTAGTGGTCCCCTCTGTATGTTTGGTTCCGTTCCAAACATACAGTAGTGTCTACCTCTGTTCTTATGGTGCGGAGGCCTCTGGGCCTAACAGCCTTACAAATTATTCCTGTAGCCTCCTTCACATGTTTTTCCTGTGTATAAATCTTGTGAAATATGACCAAATGTGATTATCCTCTGTTTGTGTTTTGGATGAAAGCTAGATTTGAGAGGGCATGATGAGTGTTCGTACTTTTATGGATTTTAGGTAGTAAATAAAGTTGTTTAAGGCATGGGGTGTCTGGTACATGTAAGTAAAACATTTGTTTGTCAGTATTGTAGTTGTTCTCATGAAGTTTCGTGTGATCTGTCTCATCTGTCTCTGGGTCTCCTGCTGCAGTGAGTCAGTGGTCTACAATGTTTTGAATTACTCAGTTGTCTTTTGATGTTTGATCCTCGATCTCCTGGTTTTTACAACTATGTTGAATTCTTACATAATGACTTTAAAGCTGTACGCTCATGTTTTCTCAGATTATCTGTCCCTGTGTCACAGTATCCAACGAAGGTGGCGCCCCTCCTCGGTCGGGCGGTGCACGGCGGTCGTCGTCGCCGGCCTATTAGCTGCCACCGATCTATGTTTCTGTGTCTTTTGGTTTTGTCTGTCTATCCCGCACCTGTTTCGTGTCTGTCATTAGTGGGGGGTTATTTAGTGTGTATTTTCAGTTTGGGTTCTCGTGCGGGATTGTTTATTGTCCACTCAGGACAGTTGTGTGTGTGGCCTGTTTCGCTGGCCTGTGTCAGATTTATTGCCGGGCTGCGCCCCGTGAGCTTTTTTCCTCGTGTTTTATTTTGGGAATGTGTTTTCCCTGGCGGACTTTATTAAGCGCCCTGTGCCTTTCGGCTATTGTGTTTTGTTTCCCGTGGCGTTAAAACTCTGTTGCTCCGGCCCTCTGTCTCCTGCGGCTGATTCCGCATCTCCACTGGTCCTAGACAACCGTGACACCCTGCCACATGAAACCTAAATGTAGTAAAGGAAATGGAGTCCTTTGGAGTTAAGGTCTGCATCATATGAGACACTGACTGCAGCTTGGGTTCCAAATGGGATGGACTAATGCATGGTAGACTTTGATTATCAGTATTGTAGGTAAAATTATGAAGTAGTTTTAATTTCTTGTGATAAGTATGCTGCAGACTATTTGACTTGAGCCCGTTTTAGTTACATAATGAGTCAGTTTATAATTGCATATTCCGCTTATTAGTAGTAATACCTTGTTATTGGTTTAGGATGTTGACGCTGGAGAGATATTGCAACAACAAAGGGAAGCCCAGAAAGTGTCTATGTCCAGATATGTTATTGCTGTATATTAACATGCCTAAGGAAGTAGGTAAAGAGCCACGGTCAAGTCTCAGTTCATGTTAAGGTCAGACTAGTTTCTGTGGAACTACACAGGGGAGAGACATGGAGTTCAACATTGAGGTGAGGACACCAATTGAAGAGAGAAGAAACAAAGGGGGCTAAAGGGTTGCATCCCAACAACAATCTAACTGTTGTCTTATCTCACACACACACACACACACACACACACACACACACACACACACACACACACACACACACACACACACACACACACACACACACACACACGATAACACAAAAAGGAGGAAACAACTCAGTTCCTGCATAGCAACAGAGACTGATTGTTTATCCTTGACATAGAAGGAGGTGACTTAGTCGGAAGGCATAAATCTATTCTGTGTGACCTGTATGTCTGTTATGGAGCTGTAGCATCCAGTTTGGGTGTAATACATTTAGTCTGAGCTTCCTTTGGTGTCCAACTGGATTTGTACCAGAACATAGAACCTAACAAGTATGAAGTTCCCTCCTGAGCTCCAGAACCTAACAAGTATGAAGTTCCCTCCTGAGCTCCAGAACCTAACAAGTAGGAAGATCCCTCCTGAGCTCCAGAACATAGAACCTATCAAGTATGAAGTTCCCTCCAGAACATAGAACCTAACAAGTATGATGTTCCCTCCTGAGCTCCAGAACCTAACAAGTAGGAAGTTCCCTCCAGAACATAGAACCTAACAAGTATGAAGTTCCCTCCAGAACATAGAACCTAACAAGTATGAAGTTCCCTCCAGAACATAGAACCTAACAAGTATGAAGTTCCCTCCAGAACATAGAACCTAACAAGTAGGAAGATCCCTCCTGAGCTCCAGAACATAGAACCTAACAAGTAGGAAGATCCCTCCTGAGCTCCAGAACATAGAACCTATCAAGTAGGAAGATCCCTCCTGAGCTCCAGAACATAGAACCTATCAAGTAGGAAGATCCCTCCTGAGCTCCAGAACATAGAACCTATCAAGTAGGAAGATCCCTCTTGAGCTCCAGAACCTATCAAGTAGGAAGATCCCTCCTGAGCTCCAGAACATAGAACCTAACAAGTAGGAAGATCCCTCTTGAGCTCCAGAACCTAACAAGTAGGAAGATCCCTCTTGAGCTCCAGAACCTAACAAGTAGGAAGCTCCCTCCTGAGCTCCATGTGATCTATCTTAGTGGGTGTAGGGATGAACATGAGGCCCTTCTCCAGAAGTTGCTATGCTGCAAGCCTAAAAGTAACTGATACTGATAGGTTAAAGGACATTGGAGTGTTGGGGAGCAAAACTAGTACACTCTTCCCCTCGTAGCAGTTTAATTGGTCTAGCCAGCAGTTCAACATCTTTACAGCTGTATCTGGTCTCCATTACACTGAATAGTAATGTGCTGTGTGGATCATCATACGCTGTGTGGATCACCCTACGCTGTGTGGATTGTAATGTGCTGTGTGGATCACCCTACGCTGTGTGGATCGTAATGTGCTGTGTGGATCACCCTACGCTGTGTGGATCGTAATGTGCTGTGTGGATCGTCCTACGCTGTGTGGATCGTAATGTGCTGTGTGGATCATCCTACGCTGTGTGGACCGTAATGTGCTGTGTGGATCACCCTACGCTGTGTGGATCGTAATGTGCTGTGTGGATCATCCTACGCTGTGTGGATCGTAATGTGCTGTGTGGATCGTCCTACGCTGTGTGGATTGTAATGTGCTGTGTGGATCACCCTACGCTGTGTGGATCGTAATGTGCTGTGTGGATCATCCTACGCTGTGTGGATCGTAATGTGCTGTGTGGATCATCCTACGCTGTGTGGATCGTAATGTGCTGTGTGGATTGTCCTAGACTTTATTTAACCCTTATTTTACCAGGTCAGCTTGACTGAGAACACATTCTCCTTTATTGTAACAACCTGGGGAATAGCTACCGGGGAGTGGAGGGGGAAGAATGAGTCAATTGAAAGCTGGGGATCATTAGGTGACCATGAAGACCAGATTGGGAATTTAACCAGGACAACGGGGTAAACACCTCTACTCTTACGATAAGTGCCATGGGATTGTTAGTGACCACAGAGAGTCAGGACACCTGTTAAACTTCCCATCTGAAAGACGACACCCTACACAGGGCAATGTCCCCAATCACTGCCCTGGGGTATTGGTATATCTTTTATTTTAGAACAGAGGAAAGAGTGCTTCCTACTGGCCCTCCAACACCACTTCTAGCAGCATCTGGTCTCTCATCCAGGGACTGACAAGGACCAAACCTGCTTAGCTTCAGAAGCAAGCCAGCAGTGGGATGCAGGGTGGTGTGGATCGTAATGCGCTGTGTGGATCGTAATACGCTGTGTGGATCGTCCTGTGCTGTGTGGATCGTCCTGTGCTGTGTGGATCGTCCTGGGCTGTGTGGAGAATGTTATGTGTGGTGTGTGTTAGGTTTAGGGTTAGTGTCTGTGTGGACCACAGTGGTGTTCCTACACTGCAATTACCTGAGGGACAGTTATGTCCTCAGAGATGTGGGAAAACCCCTACACACACACACACACACACACACACACACACACACACACACACACACACACACACACACACACACACACACACACACACACACACCGACAAGCAAACACACACACACAAGGCCGGCCACATATGTTCTTTGCTTTGTTCTCTTGTTCCGATCCCACCGATCAGAACAGACATGCAGGTATTCAGTCCCCAGAACGCAGGAACTGTCCAATACCCAGTGGGATTGACTATACAGTCTATAGACATTACTGTGTGGGTTTGACTATACAGTCTATAGACATTACTGTGTGGGATTGACTATACAGTCTATAGACATTACTGTGTGGGTTTGACTATACAGTCTATAGACATTACTGTGTGGGATTGACTATACAGTCTATAGACATTACTGTGTGGGTTTGACTATACAGTCTATAGACATTACTGTGTGGGTTTGACTATACAGTCTATAGACATTACTGTGTGGGTTTGACTATACAGTCTATAGACCAGGGGTACTCAAGTACTATTTGAGAAGGTCCGGTCACTCAAATGTCCTAGGTGGCAAAGGTCCGGATGGATATTGTCATTTATCGGCATAGCAACAAACCCCTACCACGCAAACCATGTGACCCCAAACTGTTCACACCCCTCTTGTTGGCTGAGAGAAAAATGTTCAGTTTCAAAGCTAATTTCCTGAAGAAAAAAAAGAAAAAACATGTCTTGTGTGTGTTCGTATGATACCAGGTGTTAAAGCCTGACGAGTCCCAAAAAGGTACATATAACCAAAGTATTTTGGAAAACATGGCAACCATTTTTGAGCTGAAGTGAGAGAAAAACCAGGACCCTATGGCACCCTATTCCCTATATAGTGCACTGCTTTAGACCAGGACCCTATTGCACCCTATTCCCTATATAGTGCACTACTTTAGACCAGGACCCTATGGCACCCTATTCCCTATATAGTGCACTGCTTTAGACCAGAGCCCTATGGCACCCTATTCCCTATATAGTGCACTACTTTAGACCATTGTACATTTACATTTTAGTCATTTAGCAGACGCTCTTATCCAGAGCGACTTACAGTAGAGTGCATACATTTTATTACATTTTTTTTTTTTAAGTACTGGTCCCCCGTGGGAATCGAATCCACAACCCTGGCATTGCAAGCGCCATGCTCTACCAACTGAGCTACAGTGGGACCAGAGCCCTATGGCACCCTATATACTACACTAATTTAGACCAGAGCCCTATGGCACCCTATTCCCTATATAG
Source organism: Salmo trutta (assembly GCF_901001165.1). Classification (NCBI taxonomy): domain Eukaryota; kingdom Metazoa; phylum Chordata; class Actinopteri; order Salmoniformes; family Salmonidae; genus Salmo; species Salmo trutta. The sequence continues at coordinate 91,131,739 of NC_042968.1, read as the reverse complement.
TGCACTACTTTTGACCAGAGACCTAATAGGGTACCTATTCTGTGCACCACTTCAGACCAGGGCCCGATTGCACCCTATTCCCTATAAAGTGCATTACTTTAGACCAGAGACCTATGGAGAATAGGGTGCTAATAGGGATACAGGTAGGGTCAGATTTAAAAGACACACAACTGTTACTGTGTCTCACCCCACTGGGTCACTGGGCAGATAACATTGGTTCTAGTTGGGTCTCTGTCTGTTTTGAAGAAAACTAACATGTTATTATGAGGTAGATTATGTTTCTGTTGTAAGGGGCTTTGTGTTTTAAAGGAAGATCCTGCATGATGTCGCTCGGGAGGCTCAGACTGAGTTGTGAAACCTTTTTGTATGTGTGTGTGTGTGTGTGTGTGTGTGTGTGTCTGTCTGTGCCTGCGTGATTCATTAAACTTCACAGATTTAAACGAAAATGACTGGTGTAATAAATATGGTGGAAACTCCTCCTAGCCAATGCCTCCACCAATCCAACGCGTTTTAGATTTGTGGGAAGTAGTGAACGAGTGCACACTTACTTTAGGAGATATTATTGGGACGTTCCCATAGCTTACTGTAGCTTTGGGGCTCCTGAGTGGCGCAGCGGTCTAAGGCACTGCATCTCAGTGCTAGAGGTGTCACTACAGACCCTGGTTCGATTCCAGGCTGTATCACAACTGGCTGTGATTGGTAGTACCATAGTGTGGCACACAAATTGGCCCAGCGTTGTTAAGGTTTGGCCGGGGTAGACCGGCATTGTAAAATAAGAATTTGTTCTTAACTGACTTGCCTAGTTAAAAAAATAACAAGTACTGTGATACAGTGGCTTGTGAAAGTATTCACGCCCTTGGCATTTTTCCTATTTTGATGCCTTACAACCTGGAATTAAAATAGAGTTTTTGGAGGTTTATATCATTTGATTTACACAACATGCCTACCACTTTGAAGATTGTGAAACAAACAAGAAATAAGACAAAAGAAAAACAGAAAACTTGAGCGTGCATAACTATTCACCCCCACAAAGTCAATACTTTGTAGAGCCAACTTTTGCAGCAATTACAGCTGCAAGTCTCTTGAGGTATGTCTCTATAAGCTTGGAACATCTAGCCACTGGGATTTTTGCCCAGTCTTCAAGGCAAAACTGCTCTAGCTCCTTCAAGTTGGATGGGTTCCACTGGTGTAGCGCAGTCTTTAAGTCATACCACAGATTCTCAACTGGATTGAGGTCTGGGCTTTGACTAAGCCATTACAGACAATTAAATGTTTCCCGTTAAACCACTCAAGTGTTGCTTTAGCAGTATGCTTAGGGTCATTGTCCTGCTGGAAGGTGAACCTCCGTCCCAGTCTCAAATCTCCTGAATCCTGAAACAGGTTTCTCTCAATAATTTCCCTGTATTTAGCGACATCAGTCATTCCTTCAATTCTGACCAGTTTCCCAGTCCCTGCCAATGAAAAACATCCCCACAGCATGATGCTGCCACTATCATGCTTCACTGTGGGGATGGTATTCTCGGGGTGATGAGAGGTGTTGGGTTTGTGCCTGACATAGCGTTTTCCTTGATGGCCAAAAAGCTCAATTTTAGTCTCATCTGACCAGAGTACCTTCTTCCATATGTTTGGGGTGTCTACCACATGCCTTTTTCTTTAAGCAATGGCTTTTTTTCTGGACACTCTTCCGTAAAGCCCAGCTCTGTGGAGTGTACGGTTTAAATACTCCAATCTCCGCTGTGGAGCTTTGCAGCTCCTTCAGGGTTATCTTTGATCTCTTTGTTGCCGCTCTGATTAACGCCCTCTTTGCCTGGTCCGTGAGTTTTGGTGGGCGGCCCTCTCTTGGCTGGTTTGTTGTAGTGCAATATTCGTTCTATTTTTTAATAACGGATTTAATGGTGCTCCATGGGATGTCCAAAGATTTTGATATTTTTTTATAACCCAACTCTGATTTGTAATTCTCCACAACTTTGTCCCTTACCTGTTTGGAGAGCTCCTTAGTCTTCATGGTGCTGCTTTCATGGTCGTGCCCCTTACTTAGTGATGTTGCAGACTCTGGGGCCTTACCAGAACAGGTGTATATACACTGAGATAATGTAACAGATCATGTGACAGATTGCACACAGGTGGAATTGATTTAACTAATTATGTGACTTCTGAAGGTAATTGGTTGCACCAGATCTTATTTAGGGTCTTCATACCAAAGAGGGTGAACATATATGCACGCACCCTTTTTCCATATTTTTTGTTGTTTAATTTTTTGAAACAAATTATTTTTTTCATTTCAATTCACCAAATTGGACTATTTTGTGTATGTCCATTACATGAAATACAAATAAAAATCCATTTAAATTACAGGTTGTAATGCAACAAAATAGGAAAAACACCAAGTTTTGCAAGGCACTGTATGAGATGAGTAATGCAAAATATGTAAGCATTATTAAAGTGACTAGGTTGTTGTCCTTGATGATCTTTTTGGCCTTCCTGTGTCATCAGGTGCTGTAGGTGTCCTGGAGGGCACGTAGTTTGCCACCGGTGATGCGTTGGGCAGACCTCACTACCCTCTGGAGAGCCCTTTGGTTGTGAGTGGTGCAGCTGTCGTACCATGCGGTGATACAGCCCGACAGGATGCTCTCAATTGGGCATCTAGAAAAGTTTGCGCTGTTGTGCCTTCTTCACCACATTGTCTGTGTTGGTGGACCATTTCAGTTTGTCAGTGTACACCGAGGAACTTGAAGCTTTCCACCTTCTCCAATGTGGTCCCATCGATGTGGACAGGGGGGTGTTCCCTCTGCTGTTTCCTGAAGTCCACGATTATGTCCTTTGTTTTCTTGACGTTGAGTGAGAGGTCATTTTCCTGGAACCACACTCCCAGAGCCCTCACCTCTTCTCGTCATTGTTGGTAATCAAGCATACTACTGTTTTGTCGTCTGCAGACTTGATGATTGAGTTGGAGGCATGCTTGGCCACGCAGTCATGGGTGAACAGGGAGTACAGGAGGGGGCTGAGCATGCACAGTTGTGGGGCCCCAGTGTTGAGGATCAGCAAAGTGGAGGTGTTGTGTCCTTCCTTCACCACCTGGGAGCGGCCCGTCCTCCCTCCTCTCTCCCTCTCCTCCAGGCAGGGTCATAGGCACCCTACCCACTGGGGAGTCAGACCCATCTTGTCAGATTGAGCCAAAAAAACCAAAATATTGTTTATTTTTATGCTCTACTTGTCAGTGTTCCAAACGGGACATCTTTTGTCTTTTTACACTGTAAACATTTCCTCTAAAATGTACAGTAATTTACTGGCAAAAATTGGCAAGTCGGTTAATGAAATTGCAATGCCAAGCATTGGCTGGAGTCATGTAAAGCTCACAGCCATTGGACCCTGGAGCAGTGGAAACGCGTTCCTCATGGCAGTTTGACGGACGAATCTGGGTTTGGCGAATGTCAGGAGAATGCTACCTGCCCGAATGCATAGTGCCAACTGTAAAGTTTGGTGGAAGAGGAATAATGGTCTGGGGCTGTTTTTCATGGTTCGGGCCCCTTAGTTCCAGTGAAGGGAAATCTTAATGCTATAGCATGCAATGACATTCTAGACAATTTTGTGCTTCCAACTTTGTGGCAACAGTTTGTTTCAGCATGCCAATGCCACAGTGAACAAAGCTAGGTCCATGAAGATATGGTTTGTCGAGATCTGGGTGGAAGAACTTGACTGGCCTACACAGAGCCCTGACTTCAACCCCTATCGAACACCTTTGGGATGAATTGGAACGCCGACTGCAAGCCAGGCCTCATTGCCCAAAATTAGTGCCCAACCTCACTAATGCTCTTGTGGCTGAATGGAGGCAAGTTCACACTGCAATGTTTCAACATCTAGTGGAAAAGCTTTCCCAGAAGAGTGGGGGCTGTTAAAGCAGCAAAGGGGGGGACCAACTCCATATTAATGCCCATGATTTTGGAATGAGATGTTCGACGAGCAGATGCAAATTGGGAATACACGATGACATTCTTATTCAGAACAATAAGACAGGTAGCTAAATATTATAACAAGATCCAATCATTTGCCATACATTATGCATATCATACGTAACTATTTGTCACGCTCTGACCTAGGAGAGCTGTGTTTTCTCTGTTTAGTTAGGTCAGGGTGTGATAGGTGGGTGGGCATTCTATGTTTTGTGTTCTATGTTTTGGCCAGGTATGGTTTCCAATCAGAGGAAGCTGTCTATCGTTGTCTCTGATTGGAAGCCATACTTAGGCAGCCTGTTTTTCCCTTTGTTTTCGTGGGTAGTTGTTTTCTGTTTCGTTTAAGTACCTGACAGAACTGTCGGCTGTCATTTTGTTTATTTTGTAAAGTGTTCGATTTTTCATTCAACTTCAAGATGAGCACTCAACACGCTGCGACCTTGGTCCCCTTTATATGATGCCCGTTACACTATTGCAGAATAAATTCCTTACCTTTTCTGGCCTTGATGAGTTTTATTCCCGAGGTAGCCATACAACAAATTAACATGCGCATCTCATTTAATTGGGACTATTAGATAGGCTATTATATTTTATAGATTTCGCTCTAGCCTAGCATAGCCTAGCCTAGCAGTATATGCATCCAACAGGGAGCACAGTTTATAACACACAGTACAATTTTTAAAGACAGTTGATCTTTTGCATTGAAATGTGTAGGTTACCACTGTAAGTAAACCTACTGTAGTTTTCATTTCTTTCCACAACAATTCAGAAATGGAAACGTCAAATGTCACTGCAAACGAAAACATTCTGCCAACACCTCCAAAGACAATTGACCAAGTTCACCATTGCTATTTCCTGTAGATACTGTCTTGGCCTAATTCCGATATTTCCAAGTATACAGCAAGTAAGGCGTTAATGTAAATAAAAGGTGAATGATGGGTGTTTTTCAGGCGGATTTAACGCTCGTTCAAGCGGCAACACATTTTTGACAGGTCTGATTTATAACGGGAAACGTGTGTGTGTGGCGAGCGCCAAGTTTATAAATCTCAATATTTTTGTACGTGCTTATAAACTCAGCAAAAAAAGAAACGTCCTCTCACTGTCAACCGTGTTAACTTTCAACAAACTTAACATGTGTAAATATTTGTATGAACATAACAAGATTCAACAACTGAGACATAAACTGAACAAGTTCCACAGACATGTGACTAACAGAAATGGAATAATGTGTCCCTGAACAAAGGGGGGGGGGTTAAAATCAAAAGTAACAGTCAGTATCTGGTGTGGCCTCTAGCTGCATTAAGTACTGCAGTGCATCTCCTCCTCATGGACTGCACCAGATTTGCCAGTTTTTGCTGTGAGATGTTACCCCACTCTTCCACCAAGGCACCTGCAAGTTCCCTGGGGGAATGGCCCTAGCCCTCACCCTCTGATCCAACAGGTCCCAGACGTGCTCAATTGGATTGAGATCCTGGCTCTTCGCTGGCCATGGCAGAACACTGACATTCCTGTCTTGCAGGAAATCACACACAGAACGAGAAGTACGGCTGGTGGCATTGTCATGCTGGAGGGTCATGTCAGGATGAGCCTGCAGGAAGGGTACCACATGAGGGAGGATGATGTATTCCCTGTAACGCAGAGCGTTGAGATTGCCTGCAATGACAACAATCTCAGTCCGATGATGCTGTGACACACCGCCCCAGACCATGACGGACCCTCCACCTCCAAATCGATCCCGCTCCAGAGTACAGGCCTAACGCTCATTCCTTCGACGATAAACGCGAATCCAACCATCACCCCTGGTGAGACAAAACCGCGACTTGTCAGTGAAGAACACTTTTTGCCAGTCCTGTCTGGTCCAGCAACGGTGGGTTTGTGCCCATAGATGACGTTTTTGCCGGTGATGTCTGGTGAGGACCTGCCTTACAACAGGCCTACAAGCCCTCAGTCCAGCCTCTCTCAGCCTATTGTGGACAGTCTGAGCACTGATGGAGGGATTGTGCGTTCCTGGTGTAACTCGGGCAGTTGTTGTTGCCATCCTGTACCTGTCCCGAAGGTGTGATATTCGGATGTACCGATCCTGTGCAGGTGTTGTTACACGTGGTCTGCCACTGCGAGGACGATGTCTGTCCTGTCTCCCTGTAGCGCTGTCTTAAGGGTCTCACAGTACTGACATTGCAATTTATTGCCCTGGCCACATCTGCAGTCCTCATGCCTCCTTGCAGCATGCCTAAGGCACGTTCACGCAGATGAGCAGGGACCCTGGGCATCTTTCTTTTGGTGTTTTTCAGAGTCAGTAGAAAGGCCTCTTTAGTGTCCTAAGTTTTCATAACTGTGACCTTAATTGCCTACCGTCTGTAAGCTGTTAGTATCTTAACAACCATTCCACAGGTGCATGTTCATTAATTGTTTATGGTTCATTGAACAAGCATGGGAAACAGTGTTTAAACCCTTTACAATGAAGATATGTGAAGTTATTTAGATTATTACGAATTATCTTTGAAAGACAGGGTCCTGAAAAAGGGACATTTCTTTTTTTCCTGAGTTTATATTTAGAGTAAAATGTATGCAACGGTTATGAATGAGGCCCCTGGATGGCTTGGAGCTCAGCACCAGTGATGTACTGGGCCGGACGCTTTACCCTCTGTTGCGCCTTGCTGTCGGATGCCAAGCAGTTACCATACCAGGCGGTGATGCAGCCAGTCAAGTTGCTCTCGATGGTGCAGCTGTAGAATTGTTTGAGGATCTGAGGTGCCATGCCAAATCTTTTCAGCCTCCTGAAGAGGAATAGGTGTTATTGTGCCCTCTTCACAACTGTGTTGGTGTGTGTGGATCATGATAATTCCTTAGTGATGTGGACACCAAGGAACTTGAAGCTCTCAACCCGCTCCACTACAGCCTTGTCGATGTGGATGGGGCGTGCTCGGCCCTCTGTTTCCTGTAGTCCACAATCAGCTCGTTTGTCTTGCTGACATTGAGGTTGTTGTCTTGGCAACACTCTGCCAGGTCTCTGACCTCCTCCCTGTAAGCTTTCTCATCATCATCAACCAATTTTTGGGATGTCTACTTGTCTGACAAACACTGCTCTAGCGCTGTCACCTTTCACCTTCACCAGCAGATGCGGAAGTGAAAATGATTGAGACGCATCCAATGCAAAAAACAGATATCTCTAGCTTAAATTTACAGATTTTTATGTGGATTTTTTTATTACGCTAATTCGATTTCTGCAGTGGCGTGGACATCGACCTTTTAATATTTATGGAGCCTACTCGTAGCCTGCTGGCCCGTGATTGGTCTGTGTCAACAGGTGGTCCTGTGTGATGACAAATGTAGTAGTCAGAGTGGATCACTAATTAAATATCTGGTAGTCAGAATGGGTCACTAATTAAATATCTGGATTTGTAGTGAAATAATTTCACTGTGGGGATCGAATTTGATCATAATAAACACATTTTAGAGCCCAAGACCACCATCTAATATTATATTTTTTTGGGGCCATCCTGGAAATCATAATTTACATAGGCTTTCTCGGTGTATAATTCAGGGGGTTTATCCGAGGGCGTATATCTGTAACAGAGGGTGTATAACAGAGGGTGTATAACAGAGGGTGTATTTCTGAGGGTGTATTTCTGAGGGTGTATATCTGAGGGTGTTTAACAGAGGGTGTTTAACAGAGGGTGTTTAACAGAGGGTGTATATCTGTGGGTGCATATCAGATAGGGTGTATATCTGTGGGTGTATATCAGATAGGGTGTATATCTGAGGGTGTATATCAGAGGGTGTATATCAGAGGGTGTATATCTGTTGGTGTATACCTGAAGGTGTATAACTGAGGGTGTATATCTGAGGGTGTATATCTGAGGGTGTATATCTGAGGGTGTATATCAGAGGGTGTATATCTGAGGGTGTATATCTGAGGGTGTATATCTGAGGGTGCATATCTGAGGGTGTATAACAGAGGGTGCATATCTGAGGGTGTATAACAGAGGGTGCATATCTGAGGGTGCATATCTGAGGGTGTATAACAGAGGGTGCATATCTGAGGGTTTATAACAGAGGGTGCATATCTGAGGGTGCATATCTGAGGGTGTATAACAGAGGGTGCATATCTGAGGGTTTATAACAGAGGGTGCATATCTGAGGGTTTATAACAGAGGGTGCATATCTGAGGGTTTATAACAGAGGGTGCATATCTGAGGGTGCATATCTGAGGGTGTATAACAGAGGGTGCATATCTGAGGGTTTATAACAGAGGGTGCATATCTGAGGGTGTATAACAGTTATCCAAACTGCTGGAATTCGATGGGGATTCCTTTAGTCCGTGCGTCAATCGACTAGATAAGTACCGCCTTTTAATCAACATTGGAGAAGGCGTGTTTGCAGAGAGGCGTGGTTTATATAGCTAGACGGCTCCTCTACTGGTGCCAGAATTTGACTGTAGGGTGTCAGCAGGGGCGGAAATCCCGGGGGGGACGGGGGGGACACGACCCCCCCATCTTTGGAAAAATATGATTTGTCGCCCCCAATATATCACAAACATAACTATGTAATTTAAATAATATTAATAATACGCAATGAAAACAATTGTGCTGATTATAGACACTTAATAGCGCGTTTTTAAGTTTCAAAAGATTGCAACCCCCCCACCCTTTGCCTCACAATGTTTTGATCCACTGCCAGTTCCTTAGTTGGCAAGGTAACAGAGGGGTCGTACCTACTGTCTGAAAGGCACTCAATGAACGTAACTGAAGTGAGGTTAATCCAGTCAATCGCGCACACACACTAGCTGAATATGCAGAGCTAGCGCGCAAATATTAACTATTAAGCTAGCTAGTACCTATTCCATTTATGTGGCCTCGTCAAAGATGGAATCTTTGCTATCGTCAATTTATTCCAAGATCAGCATGCAGATGATGTAAGTTAGTGCTTCAAAGTCCCTGCGGTAAGGTTAGCGATAAACTGAAGTCCAAACTGAATAGAATTACACTCTCTTCTACCATTGTCTTAAATATATTTAATGGTCTCGTTGCAAAAGCTAAATTGTCGCAAGGGAACTTTTATTTATTTATTTAATTTCACCTTTATTTAACCCGGGTAGCAAAGATTATAGCAAACACCACTGAAACGGAATTGGTGCTCGCTAGCTTTGCAAAATCAGCTATTGTTGGAAGCCAGCCAATATGAAACAAACTATTAAAATTACAAAAGGTTGCAGCATATGTTGTGTAAATGGTGAACTCATATAGCTGTCAACTCCTGTCATTTTAATCCATTTCACATTTGCTAGCTACCTTTTAGATCGAAGCCCAAATAGAATGCTAAAAGATAAGATGATAGAAGCCCATCTCCTATTGTAAATAACCTACACACTGTGTGTGTGTGTAGCCAGCCAGCCAGCCAGGTAGAAAAATGGCAGAAAAATAAAAGACGGACATCAGAGTATTTTTCAGTACACCAAAAGGCAAAGTAAGAACCCTAGTAGCCTAATATCTCAAAGACTAGTTGATAAAATGTTCATAAGAAAGAAATGAAATTCTAATGGAAATGTTTCACAATGATGTCATTAGGCAGAGCAGGCAACAGATGGCACACAGACAGCAGAGTTGGGGACAGATATGCAGGGACAGACTGGCAGAGACAGGGAGTCTCAGGTAAGTTTGTTGAGTCTTTGTTTGGCAACATTATGAAAGGTTCTCAAATTTTTTTACTTGTAAAATAGGAACATAATTGGAAAATGCCATGGATACCCCCACTCTCAACTTAAACTGGTGACTGAACTAAGATTTGTTAAAGGCAATGGTATTGCTGTTGTGAGTAGTTGTGTAGTTTTGGGTACCGGTAGTTAGGAGTACGGCAAACAGCTTATTTCTTTGGTTCCTCAATATACATTTACCATATTACAATGTAGGCTATGTGTTACAGCACTACCTTTGGTGTCCCCCTAAGGAATTGCTCTTGAGAAAATGTAATGTAATTGTCCCCTCCAAAGTTGATATCAGATTTTCGCCCCTGGGTGTCAGCAAATATACTTAAAAGTGTACCCTATTCATCATCTATGGCAATGATACTTATGATACAATGATACTTTCCCCTTCCACCTGTGTCTGGTGTTAGCTAGTTACTGGCTAGCCAGGTCTTCAACTAGCATGGAACAAAACGGAGGGAAAGATTGTTCAAAACTGACGCAGTTGTCAAGTTTTCTACCAAACCAATCAGGTGGTTGTTCGACCTAATGAAACTTTGGACGTTATGGATCACGTGCTTCTGATAAAGTGATACAGGCATCGGCACACTGCTTCCAAGTATACTGCTTAGCGATTTGGACGCATACCTCGTAGCTCCGGTATCAAACATAACGTCACTACAGCTCAGTGCATCCAAGTTGGCGTTTCAAAGAGCTGTCAGTCAAGTCGAGCTCATGAATATAAGCTCCCCACACACTCAGTCTGTCTTTTCAAACTTCCTGGAAGTTAACCATGACAGATAAAGTACTTTTCAGAATGACTGTTCAGGACCTTCAAATCGTTCCGTTTTTAGCAATCATACCAAGAGTCTGGTAGCGTCAGTTGTGATGTGTGTATAGTATGAATGTACACTATATATACAAAAGTATGTGGACAGCCCTTCAAATTAGTGGATTCGGCTATTTCAGCCACACCCTTTACTGACAGGTGTATAAAATTGAGCACACAGCCATGGTGCTTCATAGACAGATTGGCATTAGAATGGCCTTACTGATGTTGACATCATCAGGATAGGTCTGTAGGTGTTGTAGTTAGAGATATCTGATGTGGACATCATCAGGATAGGTCTGTAGGTGTTGTAGTTAGAGATAACTGATGTTGACACCATCAGGATAGGTCTGTAGGTGTTGTAGTTAGAGATATCTGATGTGGACATCATCAGGATAGGTCTGTAGGTGTTGTAGTTAGAGAGAACTGATGTGGACATCATCAGGATAGGTCTGTATGTGTTGTAGTTAGAGTGAACGGATTAAAGATGTTTGTTATTCATGTCTTCCATCCTTCTGAAAACAACATGATTAACTGTGTTTTTAGTGTATTGTTCTTGCATGTCCTCTGGTATTACGTACACACTGTTCTCTTGCTAGGACCCCCTCCCAAAAGAGGTTCCTGACCTCAAGGGTGTTTTCCTGCTTTTTACAGCATCCTTTATTTATATCTCATTGAAGTTATGTCTATTTATATAGAGGTTATATTTTCAGGCGTGCAAATTCTGTCAGAGTTATCAGAAGTTTGGCGTTTCCGACTGTGAAGATTCACTTGAACGACCCTCCAAGTTATAATTACGAAATTCATGGATTTTTTTTTTTTTTACTGAGTTGCATAGTTGTGACGTTTCAATCTTCTCAACCTTCTCAACCAAAAGACTACAACTAATCATGTTCTGACCATTACAAACGTATCAATGTGGATAATGTATCTAGTTTGACCATATTGTCAATGTTAAGAGCTAAAATCTTATTGCTTGAGAAATTGCTCCATTTTCAAAAGCACTTGAATAACAATCATCAAGCACCCCATCAGTCCTAATGTTGTGCTGGTCACCTCCTTCCACATACCAGAAGTGAAGTATCAACATTTAATATATATATATTTTTAACCTTTATTTAACTAGGCAAGTCAGCTAAGAACAAATTCTTATTTACAACGACGGCCTACCGGGGAACAGTGGGTTAACTGCCTTGTTCAGGGGCAGAACGACAGATTTTTACCTTGTCAGATCAGGGATTTGATCTAGCAACCTTTCGGTTACTGTCCCAACGCTCTAACCAATAGGCTACCTGCCGCCACCATTTACTTTATAAGTGGACCTGGATACCAGAGCCAGAACCAGGGTACCAGAATCTACCTCTTCTCCATTATAATTGAGGGTGAAATATTTTTGGACTGAAATATTCCTTTCCTGAGGATGTTGAGGTATTGGACACCGCGGTAGGTTTTTACCATTAACTTGGACTTTAATTGCTTATAGATATTGTGTATCTTATGTATGAATTGTTTCATATATTCAGATAGTTAAGCACCTTTATATTGTATACTTGTATACATAATACTTTAATACTGAATTAGTATAATTGTATGGTAAAGACTTTAATACTGAATTAGCATAATTGTATGGTAAAGACTTTAATACTGAATTAGTATAATTGTATGGTATACTCTTTCATACTGAATTAGTATAATTGTATGGTATACTCTTTCATACTGAATTATTATAATTGTATGGTAAAGACTTTAATACTGAATTAGTATAATTGTATGGTAAAGACTTTAATACTGAATTTGTATATTTGTATGGTATACTCTTTCATACTGAATTAGTATAGTTTTATTGTAAACTCTTTAATACTGAATTAGTTGCACTCTACTGTATGCTTAGGTTTTTTATCGCTTTGGTGCAATTTTCACGAGTATGAGGTACATTTTCACAACGCTTACAGCAGACAATTTAAAAGGCAGTTGTTTTAAAACTCCAAAGCACATTTTCGATTGACTAAAGTACAACACACATAATCATTTGTCACTTTATCACCAAACCTAATCAGGGTTTCATCTAGAAATACATGTTTCACATTGTAATACATGTAATGCTCACATTACTTTTAATATGATTCTCTTCTCTTTTCTTAAAATAGATTTGGCTATAATGTAATCTGACTGCTTTTCATTAATGATAACTTAAACATTTGGTAAACTTATAGATTTTACATGTCAACTCATTTGTCTTCTACAGATTTTGACAACTACATAACGAAAATGTAAAGTCTGTACAGTAGAAACATTAAAACTATAATATACACTTGCATTCGGAAAGTATTCAGACACCACATTTTGTTACGCCACATTTCAGTCATATTCTAAAATAAATCAATCTACACACAATACCCCATAATGACGAAGCAAAAACAGGTTTTAAGAAATGTTTGCAAACGTATTACAAATAAAAAGTGAAATATTACATTTACATAAGTATTCAGACCCTTTACTCAGTACTTTGTTGAAGCACCTTTGCTAGCGATTACAGCCTCGAGTCTTGTACTGTATTGAATATGTACTGTATTGTATATGTACTGTATGTAACAAATCAAAAGTGTATTGGTCGGGTAGAAAGATTAGCAGAAGTTACAGCAGGTGCAGTGCAGGGTTTAGAAGTGGGGGGACATAACTTGGTGGTGGGTCTGGGGGTCAAATCAAATCAAAGTTTATTTGTCACGTGTGCCGAATACAACTGTATACCTCACAGTGAAATGCTTACTTACAGGCTCTAACCAATAGTGCAAAAAAAGGTGTGTGTGTGTGTGTAAGTAAGTAAGTAAAGAAATAAAACAACAGTAAAAAGACATTTGAAAATAACAGTAGCAAGGCTATGTACAGACACCGGTTAGTCAGGCTGATTGAGGTAGTATGTACATGTGGGTATGGTTAAAGCAGTGCTTCTCAATTATTTTCTGTTACGCCCCCCCTAGGAAGAAGTAAACATTTCGCGCCCCCCCAACTCTCCGCCGCGACTGTAAATAGTATCATTTGTCTATAAAATTGTTATAAGTACACCTCTGCATAACATTGTATCCTTATTAACATTAAAGAAAAAGAAAAAAGAAAGAAATATAGATCAACTTACAACAAAGAATAACTTTATTAACATTGTTTTTTTTAGTTTGTAACAGAAAAGACTTCAAGTGCATCAATTTGCCTGAAATGTAAAAAAAAATTAAACCCTTATTTAAACTGTAAACATTTTTTGACCATTTGATACTGAAAAATAAAATAAAATATAATCAATAAATAATAATAAATTCAAATTGATCAGCAACATTAACTCAGGAGCACAATATATGAAACATTTTGACCTATAAAACAAAAATGAATAAAACAATTTGTGCTGATTTTTTTTTAATCAAAATGAGGAAGTCAGGATTAATGGCTACAATGAGCACGTTTTGCAGAGCACAGCTTTTCGAAGCGGGGTTTGAAGCATGATACTGCAACTCTCAGCTCCTGCTCAATGTTTAGCTGGGACCTGTACTTGGTCTTCAGTGCAGCAACAGCAGAGAAGCCAGTCTCACAAAGATAAGATGTTGCAAAAGGAAGAAGAATGCCCATGGCCCTCTGCCCTAAGAGTGGATACTGCCTCTCTACACTCAGCCAGAATTCACTCAGTGTCTGTGATGTGAACCTCAGTCTGAATGTGGAGTCAGACGTCATATCAATGAACTGGTCCTCCTCTGCAGAGCTGAAACCAGTTGGAGCTGGTGCATTGAAAGGATCTCTCACCCAGTCATATTGGGAACTGTTTTCAGGGAAGTACTTTTTAAAGAATCCCATCAGTGATGAAATATGCTCCTTAATATATGGAATCACTGAGGTGGCATCATAGTCAGTAGTGTCAAGAAATTCATGCAGGTTCTCGAATGAATCAGTATTTCCTTCATCAAGTCGCCTGCCCCACATTGCAAGCTTTCGAGTGAAAGAGCTGATTTTGTCTGTGACCTGAGGGAGGTGTTTATCTTTCCCTTGAAGCTGTAGATTTAGTTCATTTAGCTTTCCAAATATGTCACTCAGGTAGGCCAGTTTTGCCAGGAAGTTCTCATCACTAAATTTTTCTGTGATGTCATACTTGTGCTCCTGCTCCAAAAACATTCTTATCTGCTCTCTGAGCTCAAAAACTCGGGACAAGACTTTTCCTCGTGACAGCCACCTTGCTTCACTGTGAAACAGCACAGCTTGATGTTCAGCTCCCATCTCCTCACAGATAGCAGAGAAGACTTGTTTTTAGTGGTCTGGTCTTTATAAAATTGACTACACCTACAATGTCAGTCATAACCTTACTTAATTCAGAGGAAAGGTGCCTTGATGCCAGTGCTTCTCTGTGTATAACACAGTGTGTCCACTCAGCATTAGGTGAGGCCTTCTTGATGAGTGCCCAAAGTCCTTTTCTCATCCCTGCCATGGTCTGTGCACCATCACTGCAAACACCAATGCAGTTCTCCCACTTTAGCCCATTCTCAGTCAGGAAGCAGTCCAGCATTTTGAATAGCTCTTCAGCTGTGGCTCTGTCTCTGACATATTTACAAAAAAGTAGATCCTCACACAGGGACTTTGTCATGTCAAAACGTACATAAGCGATAAACAAACAGTCTTTGTTGCTGTCAGTTGCTTCATCGAACTGTAAGGCAAAACGTTTGTCTTTGAGTTTATCTACCAGCTGTTCTTTAATATCGTTAGCAATGTCATTTATACGTCTGGCGACAGTGTCATTGGACAGAGGGATAGTTTTTATTTTTGCAGCACTTGCGTCATCCAGCTTGACAGAGACCATGTCTAATGCTGCAGGCAGTATCAGCTCCTCTGCTATGGAGTGGGGTTTTTTGCACTGAGCAATTTGGTACGCCACCTTATATGATGCTAACAGTGCTCGCTGGTTTACTGAAGTAGCATTCACAAAGCGGGACGTTTGTTGACAATATTCGGCACGTTTTCGATGAAAAAACTCAAGCGGCTTATCAGCGTGATTGGGGTGTAATGTCTTTAAGTGACGCCTTAATTTATTTGGCTTCTTGCTGTCCGCTGCCAACATTTTTAGACACAGTAAACATACCGGTCTTTCCTCGTCTCCCACCGTAGTCACAGTGAAGCCAAGCGCTACATTCGCTTCGTCATATTTCCTCGTCTTAGCTTTCGGGAGACTTACGTTTGTCTCATTATCTCCGTCTCTCTCCGCCTTTCTTTTCATCCCTGTTAAATATTTTTCCATGTTGTCTCTTAAGGGTTTGTTATCTGCACTTCATATCTCCTGCTCTGTGCTGTGTGCTCTTGTTCGATTAAAAAAAAAACTACTACGGGGCAAAAAAAAGCGTGTTCCCCGGGGTCACACGCCCCCCCTGGCATCGCTCCGAGCCCCCCCAGGGGGGCGCGCCCAACTATTTGAGAAGGACTGGGTTAAAGTGACTATGGATATATGATGAACAGAGAGTAGCAGTAGCGTAAAAGAGGGGTTGGCGGGTGGCGGGACACAATGCAGATAGCCCGGTTAGCCAATGTGCGGGAGCACTGGTTGGTCGGGCCAATTGAGGTAGTATGTACATGAATGTATAGTTAAAGTGACTATGCATATATGATAAACAGAGAGTAGCAGCAGCGTAAAAGAGGGGTTGGGGGGGGGGGGGCACACAATGCAAATAGTCTGGGTAATCATTTGGTTACCTGTTCAGGAGTCTTATGGCTTGGGGGTAAAAACTGTTGAGAAGCCTTTTTGTCCTAGACTTGGCACTCCGGTACCACATGCCATGCGGTAGTAGAGAGAACAGTCTATGACTGGGGTGGCTGGGGTCTTTGACAATTTTTAGGGCCTTCCTCTGACACCGCCTGGTGTAGAGGTCCTGGATGGCAGGCAGCTTTGCACCAGTGATGTACTGGGCCGTACGCACTACCCTCTGAAGTGCCTTGCGGTCGGAGGCCGAGCAATTGCCGTACCAGGCAGTGATGCAACCGGTCAGGATGCTCTTGATGTTGCAGCTGTAGAACCTTTTGAGGATCTCAGGACCCATGCCCAATCTTTTTAGTTTCCTGAGGGGGAATAGGCTTTCTAGTGCCCTCTTCACGACTGTCTTGGTGTGTTTGGACCATTCTAGTTTGTTGTTGATGTGGACACCAAGGAACTTGAAGCTCTCAACCTGCTCCACCTTAGCCCCGTCGATGAGAATGGGGGCGTGCTCGGTGCTCCTTTTCATGAAGTCCACAATCATCTCCTTAGTCTTGGTTACATTGAGGGATAGGTTGTTATTCTGGCACCACCCGGACAGGTCTCTGACCTCCTCCCTATAGGCTGCCTCGTCGTTGTCGGTGATCAGGCCTACCACTGTTATGTCGTCTGCAAACTTAATGATAGTGTTGGAGTTGTGCCTGACCATGCAGTTGTGAGTGAATAGGGAGTACAGGAAGGGACTGAGCACGCACCCCTGGGGAGCTCCAGTGTTGAGGATCAGCGTGGCGGATGTGTTGCTACCTACCCTCACCACCTGGGGGCGGCCCTTCAGGAAGTCCAGGATCCAGTTGCAGAGGGAGGTGTTTAGTCCCAGGTTCCTTAGCTTAGTAATGAGTTTTGAGGGCACTATGGTGTTGAACGCTGAGCTGTAGTCAATGAATAGCATTCTCACATATGTGTTGCTTTTGTCCAGGTGGGGAAGGGCAGTGTGGAGTGCAATAGAGACTGCATCATCTGTGGATCTGTTTGGGCGGTATTGCAAATTGAAGTGGATCTAGGAGTTTTGTGTGGGGAAACTGCTTTTTTCTCACCCCATTTGTCCAACTGTAAATAAACACTAGAAAGAGTTTATATAATTTATAATTTTCTCCAATACCATGTCAATCAATGCTGAATAGAAACTTAGTCCCCACACCGGATTTTGATGCCAACACAGTCGCTACAGTCCCATTAGTTTTCATTGCAGCCTCGTTTGAATGCCGCGGTTGCCCAAAATGTGTACGGAAAGGTGTTAGCTAACATTAGCTACCGCAGCCAGTTCTAGCCTCTAGCTAGCTATCAGGTAACGTTAGCTACCGCAGCCAGTTCTAGCCTCTAGCTAGCTATCAGGTAACGTTAGCTACCGCAGCCAGTTCTAGCCTCTAGTTAGCTATCAGGTAACGTTAGCTACCGCAGCCAGTTCTAGCCTCTAGCTAGCTATCAGGTAACGTTAGCTACCGCAGCCAGTTCTAGCCTCTAGCTAGCTATCAGGTTAGCAGTATCTAGCAGCTGTTGGATTTTTTTTGCAGCCTTTGTTTTGCCCCGTTTCAACAGAGGTACATTTGATGATGTTCCATTGTATAATTAGCTAGCAGAGCTAGCCAAAAGTTGGTTAACGTTAGCTAGCTACCTAACTTACAAACTTTAGCTATTATTTTTTTTGCCTCAATCACATTAGACCTGAATGAAACGATGAAACCAGCGGCCAAACCATTGAGGACCAATATTCTGACATTTTGTAAGCGCAATCTGAGTTTTTAATAGTCACTATAACAATGTAACGTTATTGATCTGTCAGTTTCCTTGGTCATTCCCTACTTTTCACACCGAGATGGTATAAACAGCTCTACAAGCTTCATTGTCGTGGTGCACAGTCAGTACTTCACACTATGCTCATCATGTCTTAGCGGGATCAGATGGTGACAGGTGTCCCTCCCAGCAGGGTCAGAAACCCAGGGAAGACCAGTCTACGGAGCAGTGTATTACAAGCAGTGAATGGATACAAAGTTCCATCTTGAGTTGATGAGTAGGCTAGTCTGGGATCTGGGAACAATGGGAATAATGGTAATTTCGATTATTAAACCATTGATTATATTCATGTACAATATAATGTACAACAATGTAATTCTTTGTCATGCCTCTTCTGAGCAGGATCAGATGGAGACAGGGGTATCAGCAGGGTCAGGCAGCCAGGGAAGACCAGTCTGTGATGGAGCTGAGGTCAGGCAGCCAGGGAAGACAAGTCTGTGACGGAGCTGAGGTCAGGTAGCCAGGGAAGACCAGTCTGTGACGGAGCTGAGGTCAGGCAGCCAGAGAAGACCAGTCTGTGACAGAGCTGAGGTCAGGCAGCCAGGGAAGACCAGTCTGTGACGGAGCTGAGGCCAGGCAGCCAGGGAAGACCAGTCTGTGACGGAGCTGAGGTCAGGTAGCCAGGGAAGACCAGTCTGTGACGGAGCTGAGGTCAGGCAGCCAGAGAAGACCAGTCTGTGACAGAGCTGAGGTCAGGCAGCCAGGGAAGACCAGTCTGTGACGGAGCTGAGGTCAGGCAGCCAGGGAAGACCAGTCTGTGACGGAGCTGAGGTCAGGCAGCCAGCGAAGACCAGTCTGTGACGGAGCTGAGGTCAGGCAGCCAGCGAAGACCAGTCTGTGACGGAGCTGAGAGCTGAGTTTTGCACATACAACACTTTAATTCAGGGTTCACACAAGGTGCCTAAAGTGGCACCCTGAAAATCAAGTACTGGAATACCTTGAAAATCAGACATTTTCTCAAGTTGGTACTTGAAAAGTACTTGAATTAAAATGAGAGGAGAACAGATAATGACGAAATATATTTATGAAAAATATTTGATAAATGTATTGGTCTAGCGAATTAATTTCCAGGCAGACTACCGAGTTTTGTTTCCTCATGTGTTTCGCGCTGTGGTTGCCAGGCGAGCTTGCTCTTTCCACCCACACTGCCACTCAGCCAGGCAGGTACAGAGCTGACTGATTAGGCGCTGCCAAATGTCACACCGGTAGCTAAAATGCCGGGCAAATGTAGATTCAATCCTGCCTTTTGTGGGTATGGAAAATGTCTGGGTTCTTTTATTTCAGCTCATGAAACATGGGACCAACACTTTTACATGTTGCATCTTATATTTTGATCAGTATAGCATCGCAATCATGTGTGAATCGGCCCTTGAAGAGCCACATGAAGGGGAAAAGATACAACGCTGCATACTGCCACTTCTACATGTGTGACTTTTTCCCTGCAACAACATCCAGATATTTTTTGCCAATCACCTCATTCTTGGGGTGCCTGTGATATTTCAAATTATTAAGCGGGTTTTGGTGGCCGTTCACATGCTGTTTTCCTCACACAGCCCACCCGCCCTTCTCTCGACCGGCGACACTAAAGCTGCCAGTCGGAGGAAGATGCTTTTCGTAACTATTAACGAGTAGATTCCCAATTGCCCAATTAAAACAGTCATTAAGCTGGAATTGTGTACTAATGTGACTAGGAAATATCTGTTCACCATTAGGCATGTCTCCAAACTCTGTTCATCACTAGTCAAATTACAGCATCAGTACTAACTTAAGTTACCATTCATGTAAATGTAGTAAATATCTAGTGAAACAACATATTATTGAGTAGAACTTGTAAAGTAGTGATGAATACTGTTGCTTTTCTTCATGAGGTTGTGGCGATATACTGCCATCTGGTGTCGACTAGAAACAATTGCATAACTACGACAAACTGATTGTCCCTGAAAATAAATATTAGTGCTTGGAAAAAGATCTCGAAAGTTCTTGAATTTGACTTGCCACTGTCTGTTCCAACCCTGTTTATTTACTCTGTGCAGCAAACACTGGATAAGCAAGAAGCTTCAAAGATGTAAACTATTTTAAGGCAGTCTGACAAACCTCTAAAGTTGATTTCCTAACTGTATCAAGGGTTGACAGACACTTTTCCCGATGACACAAAACATGTCAAACTAAAATGTGAGGACAAACAATGCAAAATAAAAGGTGTTGAATGCAAGCCTGCGTTAGAAGTGATACCAGTTTGGAGTTTTGTACTAAGAGTTTTGAAAATTCACCACATAGTACCAAAGCGATTAAAGGAAACAGTAAAATTGTGAGATTTTGTATTCATGAGTGTGTTTTTCTCCCCTAGTACACAGATGAGAGGAGTAGAGAGACTCATCTTCCTGTTTTGGCTGCTGCAAGGTATAGCTTGGTCCCTTTGATATACTTTGCTTATTGTTTTCACACTTTCACACTTAAACTTTCCCACTTAAACAAGCAAGGCAAGGCAAAACATTTTTTTTTAAATGTATGAAATGTATTCATTCACTACTGTAAGTCGCTCTGGATAAGAGCGTCTGCTAAATGACTAAAATGTAAATGTACTTTTGAATGACTACCTCATCTCTGTACTCCAATTGTCTTTAAGGTCCCTCAGTCGAGCAATAAATGTCAAACATAGATTCAACCACAAACACCAGGGAGGTTTTCCAATGCCTCACAAAGATGGGTACCTTTTGGCAGATGGGTAAAAATAAAAAATAAAGTAGATATTGAATATTTTTGGTCCTCAGTACAAAGTGTTATGTTTGGGGCAAATACAAATACAAAAAAAGACAATGGTGACATCATTGAGGACCTTTAAGGTTGCAGTGACACATCCATAACCTGAGCGGAAACCAGATTGCATACCAGAGAGAATACTATAGACATCAAGAAAGAAGTTGATTATTGACAAGTTTTTCCAACACTTTTGATGAACAGGGCAAAATAGAAATAGGCCTATAACAGTTAGGATCAGCTTGATCTCCCTCCTTTAAATAAAGGACGGACCAAACAGAAGTAACAGTGGAGAAAATACTACCCTTGTATACAACAAAGATGAACAAGTTTTAGTTCAATGTAAAAGCAGGTAAAAATTCCTGTCAGTATAATTGTACACAGAGTTTCCACACAGGGATGCAATTCTGTTGATGATTTGACACCAGTTAAGTTACCTCATTTCAGATATGATGGTGGTTTTCTTCATTAGAACTAACCCTCTTCCCCCATCTCAAAATAATTAACAATCTCTGACTAACACTCTTCCCAGTCCTAATAGTGATTATTTTTGTTTCAGGTGTCCTCTTCATTGATGGGGTGGAAGAGGCAGACAATGAGATAGACCGTAGTACAGACTCGGACGGTGAGTACAAAGCATAGACGTCCAAGAGTACAAGTTGTCTTAGCCTCGTTTGATACCTTAACATTGTTTACTTGTCTTAGCCTCGTTTGATACCTTAACATTGTTTACTTGTCTTAGCCTCGTTTGATACCTTAACATTGTTTACTTGTCTTAGCCATGTTTGATCCCTTAACATGGTTAAGTTGTCTTAGCCTCGTTTGATACCTTAACGTACTTGTCCTAGCCATTGTTTACTTGTCTTAGCCACGTTTGATACTTTAACATTGTTTACTTGTCTTACCCATGTTTGATCCCTTAACATGGTTAAGTTGTCTTAGCCACGTTGGATCCCTTAACATTGTTTAGGTTTCTTAGCTGCCTTTGATACCTTAACATGGTTTACTTGTCTTAGACGCGTTTGATATCTTAAAAGGTTACAGTTGTATTAACAATATTATCTACTTTAATGATAGAGGAAGGAAACCGCTCAAGGATTTCACCATGAGACAAACAGTTCAAAACAAGACACTAAACTATTATTGCAAAACATGTTGCCAAGCAATTAACTTCAGGATAAAAAAAAGTAACAGAATGGAACTAAGCACATGCAAAACCCTAGAGAAACACCTGTTTCAGTCTGCTTTCCACCAAACACTGGGATATTAATTCACCTTTTAGCAGGACAATAACCTTAAACACAAGACCAAATCTTCACCTGAGTAGGCTTACTAAGAAGACAGTGAATGTTCCTGAGTGGCAGAGTTACTTGAAAATCTATGGCAAGTCCTGAAAAAGGTTGTCTGGCAAGGATCAACAAACAATTTGTCAGAGCTTAAAGAGTTTTGAAAAGAATGATAGGTAAATGTTGCACAATAGAGGTGTGGAAAGAGACTTCCCTAGTAAGACTCACAGCTGTAATTGCTGCCGAAGGTGCTTCTATAGTTGGTGGGAATACTTATGTAAAACTTCCTGTCAATTGAATTGTGCACAGAGTTTCTACATAGAGATGCAAATCCATTTATGATTTCACACCATTTAAATTAAGTTACCTAATTTCAGAAATTATGGTGGTATTCTTAATTTCACATACATTTTAACTAACCCTCTCCCGCATCTCAAAATAATGAACAATCTCTGACTAACACTCTTCCCAGTCCTAATAGGGATTATCTTTGTTCCAGATATGCTCTTAATTGATGGTGTGGAAGAGGCAGGCAATGAGATAGACCATAGTACAGACTCGGACGGTGAGTACAAAGCATAGATGTCCAAGAGCAAACTTACAAAAAAATGTGAGTATGAAATTATATGAGACATACAGTACCCACAGTCAATGTTAGATTGGGTTAAATATTATACAACCGTGTTTGATCCCTTAAGGATTCAGTTGTCTTTGCCATGTTTGATCCTTTAATAATGGTTTACTTGTCTTAGCCACGTTTGATCCCTTAACTTCTTTTGGCTGGGTGGCAGTATTGAGTAGCTTGGATGAAGAAGGTGCCCAGAGTAAACTGCCTGCTACTCAGGCCCAGAAGCTAAGATATGCATATTATTAGTAGATTTGGATAGAAAACACTCTGAAGTTTCTAAAACTGTTTGAATGATGCCTGTGCGTATAACAGAACTCATATGGTAGGCAACAACCTGAGACAAAATCCAACCAGGAAGTGGGAAATCTGAGGTTTGTAATTTTTCCAAGTCTTGACCTATCCAATATACAGTGTCTGTGGGGTCATATTGCTCTTCCTAAGGCTTCCACTAGATGTCAACTGTCTTTAGAACCTTGTTTGAGGCTTCTACTGTGAAGTGGAGGGGAATAAGAGCTGATTGTATCAGGTGTCTACCAGATGGGCATGAGCTTCAGCCATGCGCGCGCCTGTGAGAGGTAGCTGAGTTCCATTGCATTTCTAAAGACAAAGGAATTCCTCCGGTTGAAATCTTATTGAAGATTTATGATAAAACATCCTAAAGATTGATTCTATACATCGTTTGACATGTTTCTACAAACTGTAATGGAATTTCTTTAGTTTTCATCTGGCCTCGTGAATTTGGATTTGTGAACTGAAGGCGCAAACAAAAAGGAGGTATTCGGACATAGAGGTTGGACTTTATCGAACAAAACAAACATTTATTGTGGAACTGGGATTCCTGGGAGTGCATTGTGATGAAGATCATCAAAGGTAAGTGAATATTTATAATGCTATTTCTGACTTCTGTTGACTCCATCATGGCGGATATATTTTTGGCTTGTTTTTGTGTCTGAGCGCCGTACTCAGATTATTACATGGTGTGTTTTTTTGGTAAAGCTTTTTTGAAATCTGACACAGCAGTTGCATTAAGGAGAAGTTTATCTAAAGTTCCATGCATAACACTTGTAATTTTCATCAACATTTATGATAAGTATTTCTGTAAATTGATGTGGCTCTGCAAAATCACCGAGGATTTGGAGGCAAAACATTACTGAACATAATGAGCCAATGTAAAATGAGATTTTTGGATATAAATATGAACTTTATCGAACAAAACATGCATGTATTGTGTAACATGAAGTCCTATGAGTGTCATCTGATGAAGATCATCAAAGTTAGTGATTAATGTTCTCTATTTCTGCTTTTTGTGACTCCTTGTAACGGCTGTCTGGGGAAGTAGACCAAGGTGCAGCGGAGTTAGTGTTCATCTTTGAATTTTAATAAACGTAAAAACACTATACACACAAAACAAGAAAACCGACAGCCCAAACAGTCCTGTCAGGTGCAAAACACTAAACAGAAACAATCCCCCACAAAACGCAAAGGAAAAACAGGCTCCTTATGTGTGACTCCGGATCAGCAACAACAAACTACAGCTGTGCCTGATTGGGAGCCACACACGGCCCAAAACAAAGAATACAAAAACATAGAAAAATGAACATAGAACGCCCACCCAATGTAACACCCTGGCCTAACCAAAATAAAGAACAAAAACCCTCTCTATGGCCAGGGCGTTACACTCCTCTCTTTGGCTGGAAAAATGGCTGTGTTTTTCTGTGACTAGGCGCTGATCTAACATAATCGTTTAGTGTGCTTTTGCTGTAAAGCCTTTTGAAATCGGACACTGTGGTTGGATTACGAGAATTTTATCTTAAAATGGTGTAAAATACTTGTATGGTTGAGGAATTTTAATTATGAGATTTCTGTGTTTGAATTTGGCGCCCTGCACTTTCACTGGCTGTTGTCATATCGATCCCGTTAACGGGATTTTAGCCGTAAGAAGTTTTAATACATTGTTTACCTTGTCTTAGCCATGTTTATACCTTGACAATGTTTACTTGTCTTAGCCACATTTGATACCTTAACATTGTTTACTTGTCTTAGCCACGTTTGATACCCTTAAAACTTCTTAGGGATCAAATCCTGTTAACGGGAATCGATTTGACAACATCCGGTGAAATGGCAGAGCGCCAAATTCAAATTACATTTTTAGAAATATTTAACTTTCATACAATCACAAGTGCAATACAGCCAAATTACGCCTAACTTCTTGTTAACCTCTTACATCTAGATGTTCCGCTAGCGGAACACCGCTCCAATATCCAATGATAGGCGTTGGCGCGAATGACAAACAACCTCAGAAATCCAAAAACTTCAATTTTTCAAACATAGACTATTTTACCACCATTTAAAGACAAGACTCTCCTTTATCTAACCACATTGTCCGATTTCAAAAGGCTTTACAACGAAAGCAAAACATTAGATTATGTCAGGAGAGTACCCCCAGAAATTAATCACACACACATTTTTCAAGCTGGCATATAATGTCACAAAAACCAAAACCACAGCTAAATGCAGCACTAACCTTTGATGACTTCATCAGATACACTCCTAGGACATTAGTTATAGCAATACATGCATGTTTTGTTCAATCAAGTTCATATTTAATATAAAAAAACAGCTTTTTTACATTAGCAATGTGACGTTCAGAACTAGCATACCACCGAAACTTCCGGTGAATTTACTAAATTACTCACAATAAACGTTCACAAAAAAACATAACAATTATTTTAAGAAATATAGATATAGAACTCCTTTAGCAATCGCGGTGTCAGATTTAAAATAGTTTTTCGGTGAAAAGGCACATTTTGCAATATTCTGAGTATATAGCCCGGCCATCATGGCTATCTATTTTGACACCCACCAGTTTTGGCACGCACCAAACTCAGATTTACTATAAGAAAAATTGGATTACCTTTGCTGTTCTTCGTCAGAATGCACTCCCAGGACTTCTAGTTTACACCCAATGTTGTTTTGGTTCCAAATAATCCATAGTCATATCCAAATAGCAGCGTTTTGTTCTTGCCTTCAAGACACTATCCGAAGGGTGACGCGCCAGCGCGTATCGTGACAAAAAAATTCAAAATATTCCATTACCGTACTTCGAAGCATGTCAAACGCTGTTTAAAATCAATTTTTATTGCGATTGTTTCTCGTAAAATAGCGATAATATCCGACCGGAAAAGACGTCGTTTTCGTTCAAAGAACTGAAAATGTAAAATGGACTCTTCACGTGCAAGCGCGCACACTGTTTCATTGTTCTCTAGATCGACCACTATCCAATATGCGCTACTGTTTTTCAGCCAGGGACTGCAGAGTCATCATTCCCCGTTCTGGACGCCTTCTGAGAGCCTAGGGAGCCTTATAAAATGTCACGTTACAGCAGATATATCCGCTATTTTCCATAAAGAGGCTATAGAAGGCCAAGAAATGGTCAGAGAGGGCACTTCCTGTATGCAATCGTCTCCGGTTTGGCCTGCCATATGAGTTCTGTTATACTCACAGACACCATTCAAACAGTTTTTTAGAAACTTTAGGGTGTTTTCTATCCAAATCAAACAATTATATGCATATTCTAGTTTCTGGGCAGGAGTAATCTCCAGAATTAAATCGGGTATGTTTTTATCGGCCAGTGAAAAGACTGCCCCCTATCCTAAACAGGTTTAATTTAGCCACCATTTCAGATTTCAAAAAGGCTTTACGGCGAAAGCAAACCATGCTATTATCTGAGGACAGCAAACCTTCAAACAAACACAGACATCATATTGCATCCCGCCAGGCGTGACACAAAACTCAGAAATAACATATACTTCATGCCGTATACTTTGACAAGCTTCTTTCTGTTGGCACTCCAATATGTCCCATAACATCACAAATGGTCCTTTTGTTCGATTAATTCCATCCTTATATATCCAAAATCTCCATTTATTTGGCGCATTTGATCCAGAAAAACACCAATTCCAACTCACGCAACATGACTACAAAATATCTAATAAGTTACCTGTAATCTTTGTCCAAACATTTCAAACAACTTTCCTAATACAACTTTAGGTATTTTTTAACATAAATACTTGATCAAATTTAAGTTGGGATTAAACTGTGTTCAATAAGGACGAAACAAAGTGGAGCGAGCTTTCAGGTCGTGCGCCTCAAACAAACAGTACACTTCACTCGACCCTCGTTCTGAACTGCACTACTTCTTCATTTCTCAAAGGAAAAACATCAACCAATTTCTAAAGACTGTTGACATCCAGTGGAAGCGATAGGAACTGCAAGCAAGTGCTTATGAATCTAGATCCCCATAGAAAACCCATTGAAAAGAGAGTGACCAACAACAACAAAAAATCCTGCATGGTTTGTCCTCGAGGTTCGCCTGCCACATATGTTCTTTTATACTGACAGACATCATTCAACCACTGTGTCGTGACGTTGTGATTAGTTAATGTGACGACTGTTGCTCATCGAATGATTAATGGTTTATAATTACCGTGATATAAATATGAATTAAACAATGAATCAAGCAATTATTAACTCATTAACCTGGGGCACCATGGGAACATTGTTTTGATTGAGTTTCTATTTCCCAAATTACTCAAAGGATATCAGAATATCGATTACAACAGTCGCTAAATAATCAGTTTCCCCTCTACAGTCTCATAATCTGAAAGGCTTATAATCCGGGAATCTGCACGGACCGGGCTTTACCACTGAATTTACCACACCAATCTTAGTTGATTGTTTATTTCCAAGCAAGGCTAAAATGATGATAAAATGCACATACACAAACACACAGTCTAGCTACTCGATTAGGACTTAGTATAACGGGCCAACACACTATGGCGCTTGTACCCAAAATGGGGATTTTTAAGAGAGAGAGAATATAAAGGAAGGTAAACGAGGAGGAGGAAATATACATTTGGGTTCATTTGTCAGCCATGCTTGTTTAAATTTAGCCTGCCCCGAACTGCCGCTCTATGGGTCAGGAATATAATGATGTAATTACGTGTTGTATGTTCTCAGGTGGGAAGCTCCGCGTGTCGTTTAGGCTTCTAAATGACGCAAGTTTCTCCGGCGCACTCTCGGGTTGTCCTCACGATGTCAGTGTCCTTCTTGGCTAAGGTGTCTGATCCTCACCCTTGATCGGAAAGGGGTCTTCTGAGGACAGACAGCTCTGTAGCTCAGAGCTCACAGCTTCGGCTCGAAGGGTGTCGATACCACGATTCAATGGGAGAGTGGAGGCTGGGTGGTTCGGCTTGAATTCACCCGCTTAGACACAGCTAACTCGTTCGTAGCTCGTGTAGAAAACATATTCTTTGTCTTCAACCTTGTGTTTCGTTTTGGGGTTCGTCGACTTTGTTAGACCTTGGCGGCAGCTTGGGGTCAATAGTCTACTGTTAATTCTTCACCTCTCCTGTCTTATACCCTCGGGTCAGAAGTGGGTGTAACAGCCTTTAGGGCGATTCTCTGGGCGGACCAAGTCAAAGGGGGCAAGGCTTAGATTTGGCTAAAAATCCGATGTTAGACACTAACTTCACATTTCTCTTTATCAAAACATTCTGTTTGATTTGGATATTTCCAACAGCGTACAATGTATAAACATCAGGCATATACTGGAAAACTCTTAAAGGTACAAGTGTTTCATAATAACGTCATCTCTTAACCTTTAAAACACATACAAAAGTTACATACATTTTAATATTCCACTTTTCGTCATAACACCATTGTGGCTGAGGAAACCATTGTTCCAAGTTCCTTTATTGCATGTTTAAGGTTCTGAGGCCAGTTCTCCATTGTTAGGACAAAGGAATTCTCTCGTATTATGGGCATGAGGTGTCATAAAACCCCCACATCTTCAGACCCCCTAGATCTCTCCTCCTCTGTTGGGGGTTTGGGGAGATAATCTGTAGGGTTGGTGGTCTCCTGTACCCTGACTCTGATCAGGACAGTCATGACAACTGTTAGAAACTTCAGAGTGTTTTCTATCCACATACTAACTAATATGCATATCCTAGCTTGGGCCTGAGTAGCAGGCAGTTTATTTTGGGCTGGTTTCATCCGGACGTGAAATACCGCCCCCTAGCCTATAGAGGTTAACATTGTTTACCTTGTCTAGCCACGTTTGATCCCTTAAACATTGCTTACTTGTCTTAGCCACGTTGATACCTTACATTGTTTACTTGTCTTACCCCGTTGATCCCTTAAATGGTTAAGTTGTCCTTAGCCTCGTTTGATACCTTAACATTGTTTAGGTTTCTTAGCTGCCTTTGATACCTTACGTGGTTTACCTTGTCTTAGCTGCCTTTGATGCCTTAACATGGTAAGTTGTCCTAGCACGTTTGATATCTTAACATGGTACAGTTGTATAACAATATTATCTACTTTATTTATATAACCCCATTCTATTTCTTCTTTATTTTATACATTTTATTTATATATTGCTGCAAATACTCTCTCATGCCCACTGTTATTGTACTTTTGTTTGCTATTTACATTTTATTCTTGTCTAATCTTCAATTGTATATTTGAGTAGAAACATATTGTGTCTTTATCTTTCTACCTTTACTGTTGATTGTAAGAAATGTGTTGTATAAATACAGTTTGATTGATACAAAGTGAAGTGTTGCTAGCTCAGTGTCGGGATGGGAATGGATCGTCCGAGATAGAAACTTAATGTTTGTCAGACAGCACTGACAGGTGAAAGGTTGTGTTGTAACTTTAAATTACATTTTTTTAGGGTGTCGGATCAATGAGTTCCAGGGTCAATACCCTTCTAGCGGGGGATCAATGGGCACGCCCACCCTAGGAGATTTAAAACATGTTTTTGCTGTGAAATACAATTATCTGAGGTCCCTTAGTCAAGCAGTGAATTTCAAACACAGATTCAACAACATACACCAGGAGGTCTTCCCAATTGCTTGCAAAGAAGGGTAACGTCTTGGTAGATGGGTAAAAAAAAAACGGAATACTCTATGAAGATGGTAAGTTATTAATTACACTGGATGGTTTATCAAATCACAGAGGCACTACAATGATACATGTCTCCTTCCTAACTCAGTTTGCCGGAGAGGAAGGAAACCGCTCAGGATTTCACCATGAGACAAACAGTTCAAAACAAGACACTAAACTATTATTGCAAAACATGTTTGCCAAGCAATTAACTTCAGGATAAAAAAAAGAAAGAGAATGGAACTAAGCACATGCAAAACCTAGAGAAACACCTGTTTCAGTCTGCTTTCCACCAAACACTGGGATATTAATTCACCTTTTAGCAGGACAATAACCTTAAAACACAGACCAAATCTACACCTGAGTAGGCTTACTAAGAAGACGTGAATGTTCCTGAGTGGCAGAGTTACTTGAAAATCTATGGCAAGTCCTGAAGAAGGTTGTCTGGCAAGGATCAACAAACAATCTTAATTTCACATACATTTTACTAACCCTCTCCCGCATCTCAAATAATGAACAATCTCTGACTAACACTCTTCCCAGTCCTAATAGGTATTATCTTTGTTCCAGATATGCTCTTAATTGATGGTGTGGAAGAGGCAGGCAATGAGATAGACCAGTAGTACAGACTCGGAAGGTGAGTACAAAGCATAGATGTCCAAGAGCAAACTTACAAAAAAATGTGAGTATGAAATTATATGAGACATACAGTACCCACAGTCAATGTTAGATTGGGTTAAATATTATACAACCGTGTTGATCCCTTAAGGATTCAGTTGTCTTTGCCATGTTTGATCCTTTAATAATGGTTTACTTGTCTTAGCCACGTTTGATCCCTTACTTATTTTGGCTGGGTGGCAGTATTGAGTAGCTTGGATGAAGAAGGTGCCCAGAGTAAACTGCCTGCTACTCAGGCCCAGAAGCTAAGATATGCATATTATTAGTAGATTTGGATAGAAAACACTCTGAAGTTTCTAAAACTGTTTGAATGATGTCCTGTGAGTATAACAGAACTCATATGGTAGGCAACAACCCTGAGACAAAATCCAACCAGGAAGTGGGGAAATCTGAGGTTTGTAGTTTTTCCAAGTCTTGACCTATCCAATATACAGTGTCTGTGGGTCATATTGCTCTTCCTAAGGCTTCCACTAGATGTCAACTGTCTTTAGAACCTTGTTTGAGGCTTCTACTGTGAAGTGGAGGGGAATAAGAGCTGATTGTATCAGGTGTCTACCAGATGGGCATGAGCTTCAGCCATGCGCGCGCCCTGTGAGAGGTAGCTGAGTTCCATTGCATTCTAAAGACAAAGGGAATTCTCCGGTTGAAATCTTATTGAAGATTTATGATAAAAACATCCTAAAGATTGATTCTATACATCGTTTGACATGTTTCTACAAACTGTAATGGAATTTCTTTAGTTTTCATCTGGCCTCGTGAATTTGGATTTGTGAACTGAAGGCGCAAACAAAAAGGAGGTATTCGGACATAGAGGTTGGACTTTATCGAACAAAACAAACATTTATTGTGGAACTGGGATTCCTGGGAGTGCATTGTGATGAAGATCATCAAAGGTAAGTGAATATTTATAATGCTATTTCTGACTTCTGTTGACTCCATCATGGCGGATATATTTTTGGCTTGTTTTTGTGTCTGAGCGCCGTACTCAGATTATTACATGGTGTGTTTTTTTGGTAAAGCTTTTTTGAAATCTGACACAGCAGTTGCATTAAGGAGAAGTTTATCTAAAGTTCCATGCATAACACTTGTATTTTCATCAACATTTATGATAAGTATTTCTGTAAATTGATGTGGCTCTGCAAAATCACCGGAGGATTTGGAGGCAAAACATTACTGACATAATGCGCCAATGTAAATGAGATTTTTTGGATATAAATATGAACTTTATCGAACAAACATGCATGTATTGTGTAACATGAAGTCCTATGAGTGTCATCTGATGAAGATCATCAAAAGTTAGTGATTAATGTTCTCTATTTCTGCTTTTTGTGACTCCTTGTAACGGCTGTCTGTGGAAGTAGACCAAGGTGCAGCGGAGTTAGTGTTCATCTTTGAATTTTAATAAACGTAAAAACACTATACACACAAAACAAGAAAACCGACAGCCAAACAGTCCTGTCAGGTGCAAAACACTAAACAGAAACAATCCCCCACAAAACGCAAAGGAAAAACAGGCTCCTTATGTGTGACTCCGGATCAGCAACAACAAACTACAGCTGTGCCTGATTGGGAGCCACACACGGCCCAAAACAAAGAAATACAAAAACATAGAAAAATGAACATAGAACGCCCACCCAATGTAACACCCTGGCCTAACCAAAATAAAGAACAAAACCCCCTCTCTATGGCCAGGGCGTTACACTCCTCTCTTTGGCTGGAAAAATGGCTGTGTTTTTCTGTGACTAGGCGCTGATCTAACATAATCGTTTGGTGTGCTTTTGCTGTAAAGCCTTTTTGAAATCGGACACTGTGGTTGGATTAACGAGAATTTTATCTTTAAAATGGTGTAAAATACTTGTATGGTTGAGGAATTTTAATTATGAGATTTCTGTTGTTTGAATTTGGCGCCCTGCACTTTCACTGGCTGTTGTCATATCGATCCCGTTAACGGGATTTTAGCCGTAAGAAGTTTTAACATTGTTTACTGTCTTAGCCATGTTTTAATACCTTGACAATGTTTACTTGTCTTAGCCACATTTGATACCTTAACATTGTTTACTTGTCTTAGCCACGTTTGATACCTTAAAAACTTCTTAGGGATCAAATCCTGTTAACGGGATCGATTTGACAACATCCGGTGAAATGGCAGAGCGCCAAATTCAAATTACATTTTTAGAAATATTTAACTTTCATACAATCACAAGTGCAATACACCAAATTACAGCCTAACTTCTTGTTAACCTCTTACATCTAGATGTTCACCGCTCCAATATCCAATGATAGGGCGTGGCGCGAATTACAAACACCTCAGAAATCCAAAAACTTCAATTTTTCAAACATATGACTATTTTACACCATTTTAAAGACAAGACTCTCCTTTATCTAACCACATTGTCCGATTTCAAAAAGGCTTTACAACGAAAGCAAAACATTAGATTATGTCAGGAGAGTACCCAGCCAGAAATAATCACACACCCATTTTTCAAGCTGGCATATAATGTCACAAAAACAAAACCACAGCTAAATGCAGCACTAACCTTTGATGATCTTCATCAGATGACACTCCTAGGACATTATGTTATACAATACATGCATGTTTTGTTCAATCAAGTTCATATTTATATAAAAAAACTGCTTTTTACATTAGCATGTGACGTTCAGAACTAGCATACCCACCGAAACTTCCGGTGAATTTACTAAATTACTCACAATAAACGTTCACAAAAAACATAACAATTCTTTTAAGAAATATAGATATAGAACTCCTTTATGCAATCGCGGTGTCAGATTTTAAAATAGTTTTTCGGGTGAAAGCACATTTGCAATATTCTGAGTATATAGCCCGGCCATCATGGCTAGCTATTTTGACACCCACCAAGTTTGGCACTCACCAAACTCAGATTTACTATAAGAAAAATTGGATTACCTTTGCTGTTCTTCGTCAGAATGCACTCCCAGGACTTCTAGTTTACACCCAATGTTGTTTTGGTTCCAAATAATCCATAGTCATATCCAAATAGCGGCGTTTTGTTCTTGCCTTCAAGACACTATCCGAAGGGTGAAGCGCCAGCGCGTATCGTGACAAAAAAATTCAAAATATTCCATTACCGTACTTCGAAGCATTTTAAACGCTGTTTAAAATCAATTTTTATGCGATTTTTCT
This sequence comes from Salmo trutta, assembly GCF_901001165.1. NCBI lineage: Eukaryota > Metazoa > Chordata > Actinopteri > Salmoniformes > Salmonidae > Salmo > Salmo trutta. The sequence continues at coordinate 91,098,256 of NC_042968.1, read as the reverse complement.
CGTAAAATAGCGATAATATTCCGACCGGAAGACGTCGTTTTCGTTCAAAGACTGAAAATGTAAAATGGACTCTTCACGTGCAAGCGCGCACCCGTTTCATTGTTCTCAGATCGACCACTATCCAAATGCGCTACTGTTTTTCAGCCAGGGACTGCAGAGTCATCATTCCCGTTCTGACGCCTTCTGAGAGCCTATGGGAGCCTTAGAAAATGTCACGTTACAGCAGAGATCCGCTATTTTCCATAAAGAGGCTATAGAAGGCCAAGAAATGGTCAGAGAGGGCACTTCCTGTATGCAATCTTCTCCGGTTTTGGCCTGCCATATGAGTTCTGTTATACTCACAGACACCATTCAAACAGTTTTAGAAACTTTAGGGTGTTTTCTATCCAAATCAAACAATTATATGCATATTCTAGTTTCTGGGCAGGAGTAATAAGCAGATTAAATCGGGTATGTTTTTATCCGGCCGTGAAAATACTGCCCCCTATCCTAAACAGGTTAATTTAGCCACCATTTCAGATTTCAAAAAGGCTTTACGGCGAAAGCAAACCATGCTATTATCTGAGGACAGCAAACCTTCAAACAAACACAGACAATCATATTGCATCCCGCCAGGCGTGACACAAAACTCAGAAATAACAATATAATTCATGCCTTACCTTTGACAAGCTTCTTCTGTTGGCACTCCAATATGTCCCATAAACATCACAAATGGTCCTTTTGTTCGATTAATTCCATCCTTATATATCCAAAATCTCCATTTATTTGGCGCATTTGATCCAGAAAAACACCAGTTTCCAACTTGCGCAACATGTTTACAAAATATCTAATAAGTTACCTGTAATCTTTGTCCAAACATTTCAAACAACTTTCCTAATACAACTTTAGGTATTTTTAACATAAATAATTGATAAAATTTAAGTTGGGATAAACTGTGTTCAATACAGGACGAAAACAAAGTGGAGCGAGCTTTCAGGTCGTGCGCCTCAAACAAACAGTACACTTCACTCGACCCTCGTTCTGAACTGCACTACTTCTTCATTTCTCAAAGGAAAAACATCAACCAATTTCTAAAGACTGTTGACATCCAGTGGAAGCGATAGGAACTGCAAGCAAGTGCCTTATGAATCTAGATCCCCATAGAAAACCCATTGAAAAGAGAGTGACCTCAACAACAACAAAAATCCTGCATGGTTTGTCCTCGAGGTTTCGCCTGCCACATATGTTCTTTATACTGACAGACATCATTCAAACACTGTTAGAAACTTCAGAGTGTTTTTCTATCCACATCTACTAATAATATGCATATCCTAGCTTCTGGGCCTGAGTAGCAGGCAGTTTATTTTGGGCTTGGTTTTCATCCGGACGTGAAAATACCGCCCCCTAGCCTATAGAGGTTAACATTGTTTACTTGTCCTAGCCACGTTTGATCCCTTAACATTGCTTACTTGTCTTAGCCACATTTGATACCTTAACATTGTTTACTTGTCTTACCCACGTTTGATCCCTTAACATGGTTAAGATGTCTTAGCCTCGTTTGATACCTTAACATTGTTTAGGTTTCTTAGCTGCCTTTGATACCTTAACATGGTTTACTTGTCTTAGCTGCCTTTGATGCCTTAACATGGTTAAGTTGTCCTAGCCACGTTTGATATCTTAACATGGTTACAGTTGTATTAACAATATTATCTACTTTATTTATATAACCCCATTCTATATTTCTTCTTTATTTTATTACATTTTATTTATTATATTGCTGCAATACTCTCTCATGCCCACTGTTATTGTACTTTTGTTTTGCTATTTACATTTTATTCTTGTCTAATCTTAATTGTATATTTGAGTAGAAACATATTGTGTCTTTATCTTTCTACCTTTATTGTTTGATTGTAAGAAATGTGTTGTATAAATACAGTTTGATTGATACAAAGTGAAAGTGTGGCTAGCTCAGTGTCGGGATGGGAATGGATCGTCCGAGATAGAACTTACTGTTTGTCAGACAGCACTGACAGGTGAAAGGGTGTAACTTTAAATTACATTTTTTTAGGGTGTCGGATCAATGAGTTCCAGGGTCAATACCCTTCTAGGGGGGATCAATGGGCACGCCCACCCTATGGAGATTAAAACATGTTTTTGCTGTGAAATACAATTATCTGAGGTCCCTTAGTCAAGCAGTGAATTTCAAACACAGATTCAACAACATACACCAGGAGGTCTTCCCAATTGCTTGCAAAGAAGGGTACGTATTGGTAGATGGGTAAAAAAAACCGGAATATCCTATGAAGAATGGTGAAGTTATTAATTACACTGGATGGTTTATCAAATCACAGAGGCACTACAATGATACAGGTCTCCTTCCTAACTCAGTTGCCGGAGAGGAAGGAAACCGCTCAAGGATTTCACCATGAGACAAACAGTTCAAAACAAGACACTAAACTATTATTGCAAAACATGTTGCCAAGCAATTAACTTCAGGATAAAAAAAAGAAAGAGAATGGAACTAAGCACATGCAAAACCCTAGAGAAACACCTGTTTCAGTCTGCTTTCCACCAAACACTGGGATATTAATTCACCTTTTAGCAGGACAATAACCTTAAACACAAGACCAAATCTACACCTGAGTAGGCTTACTAAGAAGACAGTGAATGTTCCTGAGTGGCAGAGTTACTTGAAAATCTATGGCAAGTCCTGAAGAAGGTTGTCTGGCAAGGATCAACAAACAATCTTAATTTCACATACATTTTAACTAACCCTCTCCCGCATCTCAAAATAATGAACAATCTCTGACTAACACTCTTCCCAGTCCTAATAGGTATTATCTTTGTTCCAGATATGCTCTTAATTGATGGTGTGGAAGAGGCAGGCAATGAGATAGACCGTAGTACAGACTCGGAAGGTGAGTACAAAGCATAGATGTCCAAGAGCAAACTTACAAAAAAATGTGAGTATGAAATTATATGAGACATACAGTACCCACAGTCAATGTTAGATTGGGTTAAATATTATACAACCGTGTTTGATCCCTTAAGGATTCAGTTGTCTTTGCCATGTTTGATCCTTTAATAATGGTTTACTTGTCTTAGCCACGTTTGATCCCTTAACTTATTTTGGCTGGGTGGCAGTATTGAGTAGCTTGGATGAAGAAGGTGCCCAGAGTAAACTGCCTGCTACTCAGGCCCAGAAGCTAAGATATGCATATTATTAGTAGATTTGGATAGAAAACACTCTGAAGTTTCTAAAACTGTTTGAATGATGTCTGTGAGTATAACAGAACTCATATGGTAGGCAACAACCTGAGACAAAATCCAACCAGGAAGTGGGAAATCTGAGGTTTGTAGTTTTTCCAAGTCTTGACCTATCCAATATACAGTGTCTGTGGGGTCATATTGCTCTTCCTAAGGCTTCCACTAGATGTCAACTGTCTTTAGAACCTTGTTTGAGGCTTCTACTGTGAAGTTGAGGGGAATAAGAGCTGATTGTATCAGGTGTCTACCAGATGGGCATGAGCTTCAGCCATGCGCGCGCCTGTGAGAGGTAGCTGAGTTCCATTGCATTTCTAAAGACAAAGGAATTCTCCGGTTGAAATCTTATTGAAGATTTATGATAAAAACATCCTAAAGATTGATTCTATACATCGTTTGACATGTTTCTACAAACTGTAATGGAATTTCTTTAGTTTTCATCTGGCCTCGTGAATTTGGATTTGTGAACTGAAGGCGCAAACAAAAAGGAGGTATTTGGACATAAAGGTTGGACTTTATCGAACAAAACAAACATTTATTGTGGAACTGGGATTCCTGGGAGTGCATTGTGATGAAGATCATCAAAGGTAAGTGAATATTTATAATGCTATTTCTGACTTCTGTTGACTCCATCATGGCGGATATATTTTTGGCTTGTTTTTGTGTCTGAGCGCCGTACTCAGATTATTACATGGTGTGTTTTTTTGGTAAAGCTTTTTTGAAATCTGACACAGCAGTTGCATTAAGGAGAAGTTTATCTAAAGTTCCATGCATAACACTTGTATTTTCATCAACATTTATGATAAGTATTTCTGTAAATTGATGTGGCTCTGCAAAATCACCGGAGGATTTGGAGGCAAAACATTACTGAACATAATGCGCCAATGTAAAATGAGATTTTTGGATATAAATATGAACTTTATCGAACAAAACATGCATGTATTGTGTAACATGAAGTCCTATGAGTGTCATCTGATGAAGATCATCAAAAGTTAGTGATTAATGTTCTCTATTTCTGCTTTTTGTGACTCCTTGTAACGGCTCTCTGTGGAAGTAGACCAAGGTGCAGCGGAGTTAGTGTTCATCTTTGAATTTTAATAAACGTAAAAACACTATACACACAAAACAAGAAAACCGACAGCCAAACAGTCCTGTCAGGTGCAAAACACTAAACAGAAACAATCCCCCACAAAACGCAAAGGAAAAACAGGCTCCTTATGTGTGACTCCGGATCAGCAACAACGAACTACAGCTGTGCCTGATTGGGAGCCACACACGGCCCAAAACAAAGAAATACAAAAACATAGAAAAATGAACATAGAACGCCCACCCAATGTAACACCCTGGCCTAACCAAAATAAAGAACAAAACCCCCTCTCTATGGCCAGGGCGTTACACTCCTCTCTTTGGCTGGAAAAATGGCTGTGTTTTTCTGTGACTAGGCGCTGATCTAACATAATCGTTTGGTGTGCTTTTGCTGTAAAGCCTTTTTGAAATCGGACACTGTGGTTGGATTAACGAGAATTTTATCTTTAAAATGGTGTAAAATACTTGTATGGTTGAGGAATTTTAATTATGAGATTTCTGTTGTTTGAATTTGGCGCCCTGCACTTTCACTGGCTGTTGTCATATCGATCCCGTTAACGGGATTTTAGCCGTAAGAAGTTTTAACATTGTTTACTTGTCTTAGCCATGTTTAATACCTTGACAATGTTTACTTGTCTTAGCCACATTTGATACCTTAACATTGTTTACTTGTCTTAGCCACGTTTGATACCTTAAAAACTTCTTAGGGATCAAATCCTGTTAACGGGATCGATTTGACAACATCCGGTGAAATGGCAGAGCGCCAAATTCAAATTACATTTTTAGAAATATTTAACTTTCATACAATCACAAGTGCAATACACCAAATTACAGCCTAACTTCTTGTTAACCTCTTACATCTAGATGTTCACCGCTCCAATATCCAATGATAGGGCGTGGCGCGAATTACAAACACCTCAGAAATCCAAAAACTTCAATTTTTCAAACATATGACTATTTTACACCATTTTAAAGACAAGACTCTCCTTTATCTAACCACATTGTCCGATTTCAAAAAGGCTTTACAACGAAAGCAAAACATTAGATTATGTCAGGAGAGTACCCAGCCAGAAATAATCACACACCCATTTTTCAAGCTGGCATATAATGTCACAAAAACAAAAACCACAGCTAAATGCAGCACTAACCTTTGATGATCTTCATCAGATGACACTCCTAGGACATTATGTTATACAATACATGCATGTTTTGTTCAATCAAGTTCATATTTATATAAAAAAACTGCTTTTTACATTAGCATGTGACGTTCAGAACTAGCATACCCACCGAAACTTCCGGTGAATTTACTAAATTACTCACAATAAACGTTCACAAAAAACATAACAATTCTTTTAAGAAATATAGATATAGAACTCCTTTATGCAATCGCGGTGTCAGATTTTAAAATAGTTTTTCGGTGAAAGCACATTTTGCAATATTCTGAGTATATAGCCCGGCCATCATGGCTAGCTATTTTGACACCCACCAAGTTTGGCACTCACCAAACTCAGATTTACTATAAGAAAAATTGGATTACCTTTGCTGTTCTTCGTCAGAATGCACTCCCAGGACTTCTAGTTTACACCCAATGTTGTTTTGGTTCCAAATAATCCATAGTCATATCCAAATAGCGGCGTTTTGTTCTTGCCTTCAAGACACTATCCGAAGGGTGAAGCGCCAGCGCGTATCGTGACAAAAAAATTCAAAATATTCCATTACCGTACTTCGAAGCATTTTAAACGCTGTTTAAAATCAATTTTTATGCGATTTTTCTCGTAAAATAGCGATAATATTCCGACCGGAAGACGTCGTTTTCGTTCAAAGACTGAAAATGTAAAATGGACTCTTCACGTGCAAGCGCGCACCCGTTTCATTGTTCTCAGATCGACCACTATCCAAATGCGCTACTGTTTTTCAGCCAGGGACTGCAGAGTCATCATTCCCGTTCTGACGCCTTCTGAGAGCCTATGGGAGCCTTAGAAAATGTCACGTTACAGCAGAGATCCGCTATTTTCCATAAAGAGGCTATAGAAGGCCAAGAAATGGTCAGAGAGGGCACTTCCTGTATGCAATCTTCTCCGGTTTTGGCCTGCCATATGAGTTCTGTTATACTCACAGACACCATTCAAACAGTTTTAGAAACTTTAGGGTGTTTTCTATCCAAATCAAACAATTATATGCATATTCTAGTTTCTGGGCAGGAGTAATAAGCAGATTAAATCGGGTATGTTTTTATCCGGCCGTGAAAATACTGCCCCCTATCCTAAACAGGTTAATTTAGCCACCATTTCAGATTTCAAAAAGGCTTTACGGCGAAAGCAAACCATGCTATTATCTGAGGACAGCAAACCTTCAAACAAACACAGACAATCATATTGCATCCCGCCAGGCGTGACACAAACTCAGAAATAACAATATAATTCATGCCTTACCTTTGACAAGCTTCTTCTGTTGGCACTCCAATATGTCCCATAAACATCACAAATGGTCCTTTTGTTCGATTAATTCCATCCTTATATATCCAAAATCTCCATTTATTTGGCGCATTTGATCCAGAAAAACACCAGTTCCAACTTGCGCAACATGTTTACAAAATATCTAATAAGTTACCTGTAATCTTTGTCCAAACATTTCAAACAACTTTCCTAATACAACTTTAGGTATTTTTTAACATAAATAATTGATAAAATTTAAGTTGGGATAAACTGTGTTCAATACAGGACGAAAACAAAGTGGAGCGAGCTTTCAGGTCGTGCGCCTCAAACAAACAGTACACTTCACTCGACCCTCGTTCTGAACTGCACTACTTCTTCATTTCTCAAAGGAAAAACATCAACCAATTTCTAAAGACTGTTGACATCCAGTGGAAGCGATAGGAACTGCAAGCAAGTGCCTTATGAATCTAGATCCCCATAGAAAACCCATTGAAAAGAGAGTGACCTCAACAACAACAAAAAATCCTGCATGGTTTGTCCTCGAGGTTTCGCCTGCCACATATGTTCTTTTATACTGACAGACATCATTCAAACACTGTTAGAAACTTCAGAGTGTTTTCTATCCACATCTACTAATAATATGCATATCCTAGCTTCTGGGCCTGAGTAGCAGGCAGTTTATTTTGGGCTTGGTTTTCATCCGGACGTGAAAATACCGCCCCCTAGCCTATAGAGGTTAACATTGTTTACTTGTCCTAGCCACGTTTGATCCCTTAACATTGCTTACTTGTCTTAGCCACATTTGATACCTTAACATTGTTTACTTGTCTTACCCACGTTTGATCCCTTAACATGGTTAAGATGTCTTAGCCTCGTTTGATACCTTAACATTGTTTAGGTTTCTTAGCTGCCTTTGATACCTTAACATGGTTTACTTGTCTTAGCTGCCTTTGATGCCTTAACATGGTTAAGTTGTCCTAGCCACGTTTGATATCTTAACATGGTTACAGTTGTATTAACAATATTATCTACTTTATTTATATAACCCCATTCTATATTTCTTCTTTATTTTATTACATTTTATTTATTATATTGCTGCAATACTCTCTCATGCCCACTGTTATTGTACTTTTGTTTTGCTATTTACATTTTATTCTTGTCTAATCTTAATTGTATATTTGAGTAGAAACATATTGTGTCTTTATCTTTCTACCTTTATTGTTTGATTGTAAGAAATGTGTTGTATAAATACAGTTTGATTGATACAAAGTGAAAGTGTGGCTAGCTCAGTGTCGGGATGGGAATGGATCGTCCGAGATAGAACTTACTGTTTGTCAGACAGCACTGACAGGTGAAAGGGTGTAACTTTAAATTACATTTTTTTAGGGTGTCGGATCAATGAGTTCCAGGGTCAATACCCTTCTAGGGGGGATCAATGGGCACGCCCACCCTATGGAGATTAAAACATGTTTTTGCTGTGAAATACAATTATCTGAGGTCCCTTAGTCAAGCAGTGAATTTCAAACACAGATTCAACAACATACACCAGGAGGTCTTCCCAATTGCTTGCAAAGAAGGGTACGTATTGGTAGATGGGTAAAAAAAACCGGAATATCCTATGAAGAATGGTGAAGTTATTAATTACACTGGATGGTTTATCAAATCACAGAGGCACTACAATGATACAGGTCTCCTTCCTAACTCAGTTGCCGGAGAGGAAGGAAACCGCTCAAGGATTTCACCATGAGACAAACAGTTCAAAACAAGACACTAAACTATTATTGCAAAACATGTTGCCAAGCAATTAACTTCAGGATAAAAAAAAGAAAGAGAATGGAACTAAGCACATGCAAAACCCTAGAGAAACACCTGTTTCAGTCTGCTTTCCACCAAACACTGGGATATTAATTCACCTTTTAGCAGGACAATAACCTTAAACACAAGACCAAATCTACACCTGAGTAGGCTTACTAAGAAGACAGTGAATGTTCCTGAGTGGCAGAGTTACTTGAAAATCTATGGCAAGTCCTGAAGAAGGTTGTCTGGCAAGGATCAACAAACAATCTTAATTTCACATACATTTTAACTAACCCTCTCCCGCATCTCAAAATAATGAACAATCTCTGACTAACACTCTTCCCAGTCCTAATAGGTATTATCTTTGTTCCAGATATGCTCTTAATTGATGGTGTGGAAGAGGCAGGCAATGAGATAGACCGTAGTACAGACTCGGAAGGTGAGTACAAAGCATAGATGTCCAAGAGCAAACTTACAAAAAAATGTGAGTATGAAATTATATGAGACATACAGTACCCACAGTCAATGTTAGATTGGGTTAAATATTATACAACCGTGTTTGATCCCTTAAGGATTCAGTTGTCTTTGCCATGTTTGATCCTTTAATAATGGTTTACTTGTCTTAGCCACGTTTGATCCCTTAACTTATTTTGGCTGGGTGGCAGTATTGAGTAGCTTGGATGAAGAAGGTGCCCAGAGTAAACTGCCTGCTACTCAGGCCCAGAAGCTAAGATATGCATATTATTAGTAGATTTGGATAGAAAACACTCTGAAGTTTCTAAAACTGTTTGAATGATGTCTGTGAGTATAACAGAACTCATATGGTAGGCAACAACCTGAGACAAAATCCAACCAGGAAGTGGGAAATCTGAGGTTTGTAGTTTTTCCAAGTCTTGACCTATCCAATATACAGTGTCTGTGGGGTCATATTGCTCTTCCTAAGGCTTCCACTAGATGTCAACTGTCTTTAGAACCTTGTTTGAGGCTTCTACTGTGAAGTTGAGGGGAATAAGAGCTGATTGTATCAGGTGTCTACCAGATGGGCATGAGCTTCAGCCATGCGCGCGCCTGTGAGAGGTAGCTGAGTTCCATTGCATTTCTAAAGACAAAGGAATTCTCCGGTTGAAATCTTATTGAAGATTTATGATAAAAACATCCTAAAGATTGATTCTATACATCGTTTGACATGTTTCTACAAACTGTAATGGAATTTCTTTAGTTTTCATCTGGCCTCGTGAATTTGGATTTGTGAACTGAAGGCGCAAACAAAAAGGAGGTATTTGGACATAAAGGTTGGACTTTATCGAACAAAACAAACATTTATTGTGGAACTGGGATTCCTGGGAGTGCATTGTGATGAAGATCATCAAAGGTAAGTGAATATTTATAATGCTATTTCTGACTTCTGTTGACTCCATCATGGCGGATATATTTTTGGCTTGTTTTTGTGTCTGAGCGCCGTACTCAGATTATTACATGGTGTGTTTTTTTGGTAAAGCTTTTTTGAAATCTGACACAGCAGTTGCATTAAGGAGAAGTTTATCTAAAGTTCCATGCATAACACTTGTATTTTCATCAACATTTATGATAAGTATTTCTGTAAATTGATGTGGCTCTGCAAAATCACCGGAGGATTTGGAGGCAAAACATTACTGAACATAATGCGCCAATGTAAAATGAGATTTTTGGATATAAATATGAACTTTATCGAACAAAACATGCATGTATTGTGTAACATGAAGTCCTATGAGTGTCATCTGATGAAGATCATCAAAAGTTAGTGATTAATGTTCTCTATTTCTGCTTTTTGTGACTCCTTGTAACGGCTCTCTGTGGAAGTAGACCAAGGTGCAGCGGAGTTAGTGTTCATCTTTGAATTTTAATAAACGTAAAAACACTATACACACAAAACAAGAAAACCGACAGCCAAACAGTCCTGTCAGGTGCAAAACACTAAACAGAAACAATCCCCCACAAAACGCAAAGGAAAAACAGGCTCCTTATGTGTGACTCCGGATCAGCAACAACGAACTACAGCTGTGCCTGATTGGGAGCCACACACGGCCCAAAACAAAGAAATACAAAAACATAGAAAAATGAACATAGAACGCCCACCCAATGTAACACCCTGGCCTAACCAAAATAAAGAACAAAACCCCCTCTCTATGGCCAGGGCGTTACACTCCTCTCTTTGGCTGGAAAAATGGCTGTGTTTTTCTGTGACTAGGCGCTGATCTAACATAATCGTTTGGTGTGCTTTTGCTGTAAAGCCTTTTTGAAATCGGACACTGTGGTTGGATTAACGAGAATTTTATCTTTAAAATGGTGTAAAATACTTGTATGGTTGAGGAATTTTAATTATGAGATTTCTGTTGTTTGAATTTGGCGCCCTGCACTTTCACTGGCTGTTGTCATATCGATCCCGTTAACGGGATTTTAGCCGTAAGAAGTTTTAACATTGTTTACTTGTCTTAGCCATGTTTAATACCTTGACAATGTTTACTTGTCTTAGCCACATTTGATACCTTAACATTGTTTACTTGTCTTAGCCACGTTTGATACCTTAAAAACTTCTTAGGGATCAAATCCTGTTAACGGGATCGATTTGACAACATCCGGTGAAATGGCAGAGCGCCAAATTCAAATTACATTTTTAGAAATATTTAACTTTCATACAATCACAAGTGCAATACACCAAATTACAGCCTAACTTCTTGTTAACCTCTTACATCTAGATGTTCACCGCTCCAATATCCAATGATAGGGCGTGGCGCGAATTACAAACACCTCAGAAATCCAAAAACTTCAATTTTTCAAACATATGACTATTTTACACCATTTTAAAGACAAGACTCTCCTTTATCTAACCACATTGTCCGATTTCAAAAAGGCTTTACAACGAAAGCAAAACATTAGATTATGTCAGGAGAGTACCCAGCCAGAAATAATCACACACCCATTTTTCAAGCTGGCATATAATGTCACAAAAACAAAAACCACAGCTAAATGCAGCACTAACCTTTGATGATCTTCATCAGATGACACTCCTAGGACATTATGTTATACAATACATGCATGTTTTGTTCAATCAAGTTCATATTTATATAAAAAAACTGCTTTTTACATTAGCATGTGACGTTCAGAACTAGCATACCCACCGAAACTTCCGGTGAATTTACTAAATTACTCACAATAAACGTTCACAAAAAACATAACAATTCTTTTAAGAAATATAGATATAGAACTCCTTTATGCAATCGCGGTGTCAGATTTTAAAATAGTTTTTCGGTGAAAGCACATTTTGCAATATTCTGAGTATATAGCCCGGCCATCATGGCTAGCTATTTTGACACCCACCAAGTTTGGCACTCACCAAACTCAGATTTACTATAAGAAAAATTGGATTACCTTTGCTGTTCTTCGTCAGAATGCACTCCCAGGACTTCTAGTTTACACCCAATGTTGTTTTGGTTCCAAATAATCCATAGTCATATCCAAATAGCGGCGTTTTGTTCTTGCCTTCAAGACACTATCCGAAGGGTGAAGCGCCAGCGCGTATCGTGACAAAAAAATTCAAAATATTCCATTACCGTACTTCGAAGCATTTTAAACGCTGTTTAAAATCAATTTTTATGCGATTTTTCTCGTAAAATAGCGATAATATTCCGACCGGAAGACGTCGTTTTCGTTCAAAGACTGAAAATGTAAAATGGACTCTTCACGTGCAAGCGCGCACCCGTTTCATTGTTCTCAGATCGACCACTATCCAAATGCGCTACTGTTTTTCAGCCAGGGACTGCAGAGTCATCATTCCCGTTCTGACGCCTTCTGAGAGCCTATGGGAGCCTTAGAAAATGTCACGTTACAGCAGAGATCCGCTATTTTCCATAAAGAGGCTATAGAAGGCCAAGAAATGGTCAGAGAGGGCACTTCCTGTATGCAATCTTCTCCGGTTTTGGCCTGCCATATGAGTTCTGTTATACTCACAGACACCATTCAAACAGTTTTAGAAACTTTAGGGTGTTTTCTATCCAAATCAAACAATTATATGCATATTCTAGTTTCTGGGCAGGAGTAATAAGCAGATTAAATCGGGTATGTTTTTATCCGGCCGTGAAAATACTGCCCCCTATCCTAAACAGGTTAATTTAGCCACCATTTCAGATTTCAAAAAGGCTTTACGGCGAAAGCAAACCATGCTATTATCTGAGGACAGCAAACCTTCAAACAAACACAGACAATCATATTGCATCCCGCCAGGCGTGACACAAAACTCAGAAATAACAATATAATTCATGCCTTACCTTTGACAAGCTTCTTCTGTTGGCACTCCAATATGTCCCATAAACATCACAAATGGTCCTTTTGTTCGATTAATTCCATCCTTATATATCCAAAATCTCCATTTATTTGGCGCATTTGATCCAGAAAAACACCAGTTCCAACTTGCGCAACATGTTTACAAAATATCTAATAAGTTACCTGTAATCTTTGTCCAAACATTTCAAACAACTTTCCTAATACAACTTTAGGTATTTTTTAACATAAATAATTGATAAAATTTAAGTTGGGATAAACTGTGTTCAATACAGGACGAAAACAAAGTGGAGCGAGCTTTCAGGTCGTGCGCCTCAAACAAACAGTACACTTCACTCGACCCTCGTTCTGAACTGCACTACTTCTTCATTTCTCAAAGGAAAAACATCAACCAATTTCTAAAGACTGTTGACATCCAGTGGAAGCGATAGGAACTGCAAGCAAGTGCCTTATGAATCTAGATCCCCATAGAAAACCCATTGAAAAGAGAGTGACCTCAACAACAACAAAAAATCCTGCATGGTTTGTCCTCGAGGTTTCGCCTGCCACATATGTTCTTTTATACTGACAGACATCATTCAAACACTGTTAGAAACTTCAGAGTGTTTTCTATCCACATCTACTAATAATATGCATATCCTAGCTTCTGGGCCTGAGTAGCAGGCAGTTTATTTTGGGCTTGGTTTTCATCCGGACGTGAAAATACCGCCCCCTAGCCTATAGAGGTTAACATTGTTTACTTGTCCTAGCCACGTTTGATCCCTTAACATTGCTTACTTGTCTTAGCCACATTTGATACCTTAACATTGTTTACTTGTCTTACCCACGTTTGATCCCTTAACATGGTTAAGATGTCTTAGCCTCGTTTGATACCTTAACATTGTTTAGGTTTCTTAGCTGCCTTTGATACCTTAACATGGTTTACTTGTCTTAGCTGCCTTTGATGCCTTAACATGGTTAAGTTGTCCTAGCCACGTTTGATATCTTAACATGGTTACAGTTGTATTAACAATATTATCTACTTTATTTATATAACCCCATTCTATATTTCTTCTTTATTTTATTACATTTTATTTATTATATTGCTGCAATACTCTCTCATGCCCACTGTTATTGTACTTTTGTTTTGCTATTTACATTTTATTCTTGTCTAATCTTAATTGTATATTTGAGTAGAAACATATTGTGTCTTTATCTTTCTACCTTTATTGTTTGATTGTAAGAAATGTGTTGTATAAATACAGTTTGATTGATACAAAGTGAAAGTGTGGCTAGCTCAGTGTCGGGATGGGAATGGATCGTCCGAGATAGAACTTACTGTTTGTCAGACAGCACTGACAGGTGAAAGGGTGTAACTTTAAATTACATTTTTTTAGGGTGTCGGATCAATGAGTTCCAGGGTCAATACCCTTCTAGGGGGGATCAATGGGCACGCCCACCCTATGGAGATTAAAACATGTTTTTGCTGTGAAATACAATTATCTGAGGTCCCTTAGTCAAGCAGTGAATTTCAAACACAGATTCAACAACATACACCAGGAGGTCTTCCCAATTGCTTGCAAAGAAGGGTACGTATTGGTAGATGGGTAAAAAAAACCGGAATATCCTATGAAGAATGGTGAAGTTATTAATTACACTGGATGGTTTATCAAATCACAGAGGCACTACAATGATACAGGTCTCCTTCCTAACTCAGTTGCCGGAGAGGAAGGAAACCGCTCAAGGATTTCACCATGAGACAAACAGTTCAAAACAAGACACTAAACTATTATTGCAAAACATGTTGCCAAGCAATTAACTTCAGGATAAAAAAAAGAAAGAGAATGGAACTAAGCACATGCAAAACCCTAGAGAAACACCTGTTTCAGTCTGCTTTCCACCAAACACTGGGATATTAATTCACCTTTTAGCAGGACAATAACCTTAAACACAAGACCAAATCTACACCTGAGTAGGCTTACTAAGAAGACAGTGAATGTTCCTGAGTGGCAGAGTTACTTGAAAATCTATGGCAAGTCCTGAAGAAGGTTGTCTGGCAAGGATCAACAAACAATCTTAATTTCACATACATTTTAACTAACCCTCTCCCGCATCTCAAAATAATGAACAATCTCTGACTAACACTCTTCCCAGTCCTAATAGGTATTATCTTTGTTCCAGATATGCTCTTAATTGATGGTGTGGAAGAGGCAGGCAATGAGATAGACCGTAGTACAGACTCGGAAGGTGAGTACAAAGCATAGATGTCCAAGAGCAAACTTACAAAAAAATGTGAGTATGAAATTATATGAGACATACAGTACCCACAGTCAATGTTAGATTGGGTTAAATATTATACAACCGTGTTTGATCCCTTAAGGATTCAGTTGTCTTTGCCATGTTTGATCCTTTAATAATGGTTTACTTGTCTTAGCCACGTTTGATCCCTTAACTTATTTTGGCTGGGTGGCAGTATTGAGTAGCTTGGATGAAGAAGGTGCCCAGAGTAAACTGCCTGCTACTCAGGCCCAGAAGCTAAGATATGCATATTATTAGTAGATTTGGATAGAAAACACTCTGAAGTTTCTAAAACTGTTTGAATGATGTCTGTGAGTATAACAGAACTCATATGGTAGGCAACAACCTGAGACAAAATCCAACCAGGAAGTGGGAAATCTGAGGTTTGTAGTTTTTCCAAGTCTTGACCTATCCAATATACAGTGTCTGTGGGGTCATATTGCTCTTCCTAAGGCTTCCACTAGATGTCAACTGTCTTTAGAACCTTGTTTGAGGCTTCTACTGTGAAGTTGAGGGGAATAAGAGCTGATTGTATCAGGTGTCTACCAGATGGGCATGAGCTTCAGCCATGCGCGCGCCTGTGAGAGGTAGCTGAGTTCCATTGCATTTCTAAAGACAAAGGAATTCTCCGGTTGAAATCTTATTGAAGATTTATGATAAAAACATCCTAAAGATTGATTCTATACATCGTTTGACATGTTTCTACAAACTGTAATGGAATTTCTTTAGTTTTCATCTGGCCTCGTGAATTTGGATTTGTGAACTGAAGGCGCAAACAAAAAGGAGGTATTTGGACATAAAGGTTGGACTTTATCGAACAAAACAAACATTTATTGTGGAACTGGGATTCCTGGGAGTGCATTGTGATGAAGATCATCAAAGGTAAGTGAATATTTATAATGCTATTTCTGACTTCTGTTGACTCCATCATGGCGGATATATTTTTGGCTTGTTTTTGTGTCTGAGCGCCGTACTCAGATTATTACATGGTGTGTTTTTTTGGTAAAGCTTTTTTGAAATCTGACACAGCAGTTGCATTAAGGAGAAGTTTATCTAAAGTTCCATGCATAACACTTGTATTTTCATCAACATTTATGATAAGTATTTCTGTAAATTGATGTGGCTCTGCAAAATCACCGGAGGATTTGGAGGCAAAACATTACTGAACATAATGCGCCAATGTAAAATGAGATTTTTGGATATAAATATGAACTTTATCGAACAAAACATGCATGTATTGTGTAACATGAAGTCCTATGAGTGTCATCTGATGAAGATCATCAAAAGTTAGTGATTAATGTTCTCTATTTCTGCTTTTTGTGACTCCTTGTAACGGCTCTCTGTGGAAGTAGACCAAGGTGCAGCGGAGTTAGTGTTCATCTTTGAATTTTAATAAACGTAAAAACACTATACACACAAAACAAGAAAACCGACAGCCAAACAGTCCTGTCAGGTGCAAAACACTAAACAGAAACAATCCCCCACAAAACGCAAAGGAAAAACAGGCTCCTTATGTGTGACTCCGGATCAGCAACAACGAACTACAGCTGTGCCTGATTGGGAGCCACACACGGCCCAAAACAAAGAAATACAAAAACATAGAAAAATGAACATAGAACGCCCACCCAATGTAACACCCTGGCCTAACCAAAATAAAGAACAAAACCCCCTCTCTATGGCCAGGGCGTTACACTCCTCTCTTTGGCTGGAAAAATGGCTGTGTTTTTCTGTGACTAGGCGCTGATCTAACATAATCGTTTGGTGTGCTTTTGCTGTAAAGCCTTTTTGAAATCGGACACTGTGGTTGGATTAACGAGAATTTTATCTTTAAAATGGTGTAAAATACTTGTATGGTTGAGGAATTTTAATTATGAGATTTCTGTTGTTTGAATTTGGCGCCCTGCACTTTCACTGGCTGTTGTCATATCGATCCCGTTAACGGGATTTTAGCCGTAAGAAGTTTTAACATTGTTTACTTGTCTTAGCCATGTTTAATACCTTGACAATGTTTACTTGTCTTAGCCACATTTGATACCTTAACATTGTTTACTTGTCTTAGCCACGTTTGATACCTTAAAAACTTCTTAGGGATCAAATCCTGTTAACGGGATCGATTTGACAACATCCGGTGAAATGGCAGAGCGCCAAATTCAAATTACATTTTTAGAAATATTTAACTTTCATACAATCACAAGTGCAATACACCAAATTACAGCCTAACTTCTTGTTAACCTCTTACATCTAGATGTTCACCGCTCCAATATCCAATGATAGGGCGTGGCGCGAATTACAAACACCTCAGAAATCCAAAAACTTCAATTTTTCAAACATATGACTATTTTACACCATTTTAAAGACAAGACTCTCCTTTATCTAACCACATTGTCCGATTTCAAAAAGGCTTTACAACGAAAGCAAAACATTAGATTATGTCAGGAGAGTACCCAGCCAGAAATAATCACACACCCATTTTTCAAGCTGGCATATAATGTCACAAAAACAAAAACCACAGCTAAATGCAGCACTAACCTTTGATGATCTTCATCAGATGACACTCCTAGGACATTATGTTATACAATACATGCATGTTTTGTTCAATCAAGTTCATATTTATATAAAAAAACTGCTTTTTACATTAGCATGTGACGTTCAGAACTAGCATACCCACCGAAACTTCCGGTGAATTTACTAAATTACTCACAATAAACGTTCACAAAAAACATAACAATTCTTTTAAGAAATATAGATATAGAACTCCTTTATGCAATCGCGGTGTCAGATTTTAAAATAGTTTTTCGGTGAAAGCACATTTTGCAATATTCTGAGTATATAGCCCGGCCATCATGGCTAGCTATTTTGACACCCACCAAGTTTGGCACTCACCAAACTCAGATTTACTATAAGAAAAATTGGATTACCTTTGCTGTTCTTCGTCAGAATGCACTCCCAGGACTTCTAGTTTACACCCAATGTTGTTTTGGTTCCAAATAATCCATAGTCATATCCAAATAGCGGCGTTTTGTTCTTGCCTTCAAGACACTATCCGAAGGGTGAAGCGCCAGCGCGTATCGTGACAAAAAAATTCAAAATATTCCATTACCGTACTTCGAAGCATTTTAAACGCTGTTTAAAATCAATTTTTATGCGATTTTTCTCGTAAAATAGCGATAATATTCCGACCGGAAGACGTCGTTTTCGTTCAAAGACTGAAAATGTAAAATGGACTCTTCACGTGCAAGCGCGCACCCGTTTCATTGTTCTCAGATCGACCACTATCCAAATGCGCTACTGTTTTTCAGCCAGGGACTGCAGAGTCATCATTCCCGTTCTGACGCCTTCTGAGAGCCTATGGGAGCCTTAGAAAATGTCACGTTACAGCAGAGATCCGCTATTTTCCATAAAGAGGCTATAGAAGGCCAAGAAATGGTCAGAGAGGGCACTTCCTGTATGCAATCTTCTCCGGTTTTGGCCTGCCATATGAGTTCTGTTATACTCACAGACACCATTCAAACAGTTTTAGAAACTTTAGGGTGTTTTCTATCCAAATCAAACAATTATATGCATATTCTAGTTTCTGGGCAGGAGTAATAAGCAGATTAAATCGGGTATGTTTTTATCCGGCCGTGAAAATACTGCCCCCTATCCTAAACAGGTTAATTTAGCCACCATTTCAGATTTCAAAAAGGCTTTACGGCGAAAGCAAACCATGCTATTATCTGAGGACAGCAAACCTTCAAACAAACACAGACAATCATATTGCATCCCGCCAGGCGTGACACAAAACTCAGAAATAACAATATAATTCATGCCTTACCTTTGACAAGCTTCTTCTGTTGGCACTCCAATATGTCCCATAAACATCACAAATGGTCCTTTTGTTCGATTAATTCCATCCTTATATATCCAAAATCTCCATTTATTTGGCGCATTTGATCCAGAAAAACACCAGTTCCAACTTGCGCAACATGTTTACAAAATATCTAATAAGTTACCTGTAATCTTTGTCCAAACATTTCAAACAACTTTCCTAATACAACTTTAGGTATTTTTTAACATAAATAATTGATAAAATTTAAGTTGGGATAAACTGTGTTCAATACAGGACGAAAACAAAGTGGAGCGAGCTTTCAGGTCGTGCGCCTCAAACAAACAGTACACTTCACTCGACCCTCGTTCTGAACTGCACTACTTCTTCATTTCTCAAAGGAAAAACATCAACCAATTTCTAAAGACTGTTGACATCCAGTGGAAGCGATAGGAACTGCAAGCAAGTGCCTTATGAATCTAGATCCCCATAGAAAACCCATTGAAAAGAGAGTGACCTCAACAACAACAAAAAATCCTGCATGGTTTGTCCTCGAGGTTTCGCCTGCCACATATGTTCTTTTATACTGACAGACATCATTCAAACACTGTTAGAAACTTCAGAGTGTTTTCTATCCACATCTACTAATAATATGCATATCCTAGCTTCTGGGCCTGAGTAGCAGGCAGTTTATTTTGGGCTTGGTTTTCATCCGGACGTGAAAATACCGCCCCCTAGCCTATAGAGGTTAACATTGTTTACTTGTCCTAGCCACGTTTGATCCCTTAACATTGCTTACTTGTCTTAGCCACATTTGATACCTTAACATTGTTTACTTGTCTTACCCACGTTTGATCCCTTAACATGGTTAAGATGTCTTAGCCTCGTTTGATACCTTAACATTGTTTAGGTTTCTTAGCTGCCTTTGATACCTTAACATGGTTTACTTGTCTTAGCTGCCTTTGATGCCTTAACATGGTTAAGTTGTCCTAGCCACGTTTGATATCTTAACATGGTTACAGTTGTATTAACAATATTATCTACTTTATTTATATAACCCCATTCTATATTTCTTCTTTATTTTATTACATTTTATTTATTATATTGCTGCAATACTCTCTCATGCCCACTGTTATTGTACTTTTGTTTTGCTATTTACATTTTATTCTTGTCTAATCTTAATTGTATATTTGAGTAGAAACATATTGTGTCTTTATCTTTCTACCTTTATTGTTTGATTGTAAGAAATGTGTTGTATAAATACAGTTTGATTGATACAAAGTGAAAGTGTGGCTAGCTCAGTGTCGGGATGGGAATGGATCGTCCGAGATAGAACTTACTGTTTGTCAGACAGCACTGACAGGTGAAAGGGTGTAACTTTAAATTACATTTTTTTAGGGTGTCGGATCAATGAGTTCCAGGGTCAATACCCTTCTAGGGGGGATCAATGGGCACGCCCACCCTATGGAGATTAAAACATGTTTTTGCTGTGAAATACAATTATCTGAGGTCCCTTAGTCAAGCAGTGAATTTCAAACACAGATTCAACAACATACACCAGGAGGTCTTCCCAATTGCTTGCAAAGAAGGGTACGTATTGGTAGATGGGTAAAAAAAACCGGAATATCCTATGAAGAATGGTGAAGTTATTAATTACACTGGATGGTTTATCAAATCACAGAGGCACTACAATGATACAGGTCTCCTTCCTAACTCAGTTGCCGGAGAGGAAGGAAACCGCTCAAGGATTTCACCATGAGACAAACAGTTCAAAACAAGACACTAAACTATTATTGCAAAACATGTTGCCAAGCAATTAACTTCAGGATAAAAAAAAGAAAGAGAATGGAACTAAGCACATGCAAAACCCTAGAGAAACACCTGTTTCAGTCTGCTTTCCACCAAACACTGGGATATTAATTCACCTTTTAGCAGGACAATAACCTTAAACACAAGACCAAATCTACACCTGAGTAGGCTTACTAAGAAGACAGTGAATGTTCCTGAGTGGCAGAGTTACTTGAAAATCTATGGCAAGTCCTGAAGAAGGTTGTCTGGCAAGGATCAACAAACAATCTTAATTTCACATACATTTTAACTAACCCTCTCCCGCATCTCAAAATAATGAACAATCTCTGACTAACACTCTTCCCAGTCCTAATAGGTATTATCTTTGTTCCAGATATGCTCTTAATTGATGGTGTGGAAGAGGCAGGCAATGAGATAGACCGTAGTACAGACTCGGAAGGTGAGTACAAAGCATAGATGTCCAAGAGCAAACTTACAAAAAAATGTGAGTATGAAATTATATGAGACATACAGTACCCACAGTCAATGTTAGATTGGGTTAAATATTATACAACCGTGTTTGATCCCTTAAGGATTCAGTTGTCTTTGCCATGTTTGATCCTTTAATAATGGTTTACTTGTCTTAGCCACGTTTGATCCCTTAACTTATTTTGGCTGGGTGGCAGTATTGAGTAGCTTGGATGAAGAAGGTGCCCAGAGTAAACTGCCTGCTACTCAGGCCCAGAAGCTAAGATATGCATATTATTAGTAGATTTGGATAGAAAACACTCTGAAGTTTCTAAAACTGTTTGAATGATGTCTGTGAGTATAACAGAACTCATATGGTAGGCAACAACCTGAGACAAAATCCAACCAGGAAGTGGGAAATCTGAGGTTTGTAGTTTTTCCAAGTCTTGACCTATCCAATATACAGTGTCTGTGGGGTCATATTGCTCTTCCTAAGGCTTCCACTAGATGTCAACTGTCTTTAGAACCTTGTTTGAGGCTTCTACTGTGAAGTTGAGGGGAATAAGAGCTGATTGTATCAGGTGTCTACCAGATGGGCATGAGCTTCAGCCATGCGCGCGCCTGTGAGAGGTAGCTGAGTTCCATTGCATTTCTAAAGACAAAGGAATTCTCCGGTTGAAATCTTATTGAAGATTTATGATAAAAACATCCTAAAGATTGATTCTATACATCGTTTGACATGTTTCTACAAACTGTAATGGAATTTCTTTAGTTTTCATCTGGCCTCGTGAATTTGGATTTGTGAACTGAAGGCGCAAACAAAAAGGAGGTATTTGGACATAAAGGTTGGACTTTATCGAACAAAACAAACATTTATTGTGGAACTGGGATTCCTGGGAGTGCATTGTGATGAAGATCATCAAAGGTAAGTGAATATTTATAATGCTATTTCTGACTTCTGTTGACTCCATCATGGCGGATATATTTTTGGCTTGTTTTTGTGTCTGAGCGCCGTACTCAGATTATTACATGGTGTGTTTTTTTGGTAAAGCTTTTTTGAAATCTGACACAGCAGTTGCATTAAGGAGAAGTTTATCTAAAGTTCCATGCATAACACTTGTATTTTCATCAACATTTATGATAAGTATTTCTGTAAATTGATGTGGCTCTGCAAAATCACCGGAGGATTTGGAGGCAAAACATTACTGAACATAATGCGCCAATGTAAAATGAGATTTTTGGATATAAATATGAACTTTATCGAACAAAACATGCATGTATTGTGTAACATGAAGTCCTATGAGTGTCATCTGATGAAGATCATCAAAAGTTAGTGATTAATGTTCTCTATTTCTGCTTTTTGTGACTCCTTGTAACGGCTCTCTGTGGAAGTAGACCAAGGTGCAGCGGAGTTAGTGTTCATCTTTGAATTTTAATAAACGTAAAAACACTATACACACAAAACAAGAAAACCGACAGCCAAACAGTCCTGTCAGGTGCAAAACACTAAACAGAAACAATCCCCCACAAAACGCAAAGGAAAAACAGGCTCCTTATGTGTGACTCCGGATCAGCAACAACGAACTACAGCTGTGCCTGATTGGGAGCCACACACGGCCCAAAACAAAGAAATACAAAAACATAGAAAAATGAACATAGAACGCCCACCCAATGTAACACCCTGGCCTAACCAAAATAAAGAACAAAAACCCCTCTCTATGGCCAGGGCGTTACACTCCTCTCTTTGGCTGGAAAAATGGCTGTGTTTTTCTGTGACTAGGCGCTGATCTAACATAATCGTTTAGTGTGCTTTTGCTGTAAAGCCTTTTTGAAATCGGACACTGTGGTTGGATTAACGAGAATTTTATCTTTAAAATGGTGTAAAATACTTGTATGGTTGAGGAATTTTAATTATGAGATTTCTGTTGTTTGAATTTGGCGCCCTGCACTTTCACTGGCTGTTGTCATATCGATCCCGTTAACGGGATTTTAGCCGTAAGAAGTTTTAACATTGTTTACTTGTCTTAGCCATGTTTAATACCTTGACAATGTTTACTTGTCTTAGCCACATTTGATACCTTAACATTGTTTACTTGTCTTAGCCACGTTTGATACCTTAAAAACTTCTTAGGGATCAAATCCTGTTAACGGGATCGATTTGACAACATCCGGTGAAATGGCAGAGCGCCAAATTCAAATTACATTTTTAGAAATATTTAACTTTCATACAATCACAAGTGCAATACACCAAATTACAGCCTAACTTCTTGTTAACCTCTTACATCTAGATGTTCACCGCTCCAATATCCAATGATAGGGCGTGGCGCGAATTACAAACACCTCAGAAATCCAAAAACTTCAATTTTTCAAACATATGACTATTTTACACCATTTTAAAGACAAGACTCTCCTTTATCTAACCACATTGTCCGATTTCAAAAAGGCTTTACAACGAAAGCAAAACATTAGATTATGTCAGGAGAGTACCCAGCCAGAAATAATCACACACCCATTTTTCAAGCTGGCATATAATGTCACAAAAACAAAAACCACAGCTAAATGCAGCACTAACCTTTGATGATCTTCATCAGATGACACTCCTAGGACATTATGTTATACAATACATGCATGTTTTGTTCAATCAAGTTCATATTTATATAAAAAAACAGCTTTTTACATTAGCATGTGACGTTCAGAACTAGCATACCCACCGAAACTTCCGGTGAATTTACTAAATTACTCACAATAAACGTTCACAAAAAACATAACAATTCTTTTAAGAAATATAGATATAGAACTCCTTTATGCAATCGCGGTGTCAGATTTTAAAATAGTTTTTCGGTGAAAGCACATTTTGCAATATTCTGAGTATATAGCCCGGCCATCATGGCTAGCTATTTTGACACCCACCAAGTTTGGCACTCACCAAACTCAGATTTACTATAAGAAAAATTGGATTACCTTTGCTGTTCTTCGTCAGAATGCACTCCCAGGACTTCTAGTTTACACCCAATGTTGTTTTGGTTCCAAATAATCCATAGTCATATCCAAATAGCGGCGTTTTGTTCTTGCCTTCAAGACACTATCCGAAGGGTGAAGCGCCAGCGCGTATCGTGACAAAAAAATTCAAAATATTCCATTACCGTACTTCGAAGCATGTCAAACGCTGTTTAAAATCAATTTTTATGCGATTTTTCTCGTAAAATAGCGATAATATTCCGACCGGAAGACGTCGTTTTCGTTCAAAGACTGAAAATGTAAAATGGACTCTTCACGTGCAAGCGCGCACCCGTTTCATTGTTCTCAGATCGACCACTATCCAAATGCGCTACTGTTTTTCAGCCAGGGACTGCAGAGTCATCATTCCCGTTCTGACGCCTTCTGAGAGCCTATGGGAGCCTTAGAAAATGTCACGTTACAGCAGAGATCCGCTATTTTCCATAAAGAGGCTATAGAAGGCCAAGAAATGGTCAGAGAGGGCACTTCCTGTATGCAATCTTCTCCGGTTTTGGCCTGCCATATGAGTTCTGTTATACTCACAGACACCATTCAAACAGTTTTAGAAACTTTAGGGTGTTTTCTATCCAAATCAAACAATTATATGCATATTCTAGTTTCTGGGCAGGAGTAATAACCAGATTAAATCGGGTATGTTTTTATCCGGCCGTGAAAATACTGCCCCCTATCCTAAACAGGTTAATTTAGCCACCATTTCAGATTTCAAAAAGGCTTTACGGCGAAAGCAAACCATGCTATTATCTGAGGACAGCAAACCTTCAAACAAACACAGACAATCATATTGCATCCCGCCAGGCGTGACACAAAACTCAGAAATAACAATATAATTCATGCCTTACCTTTGACAAGCTTCTTCTGTTGGCACTCCAATATGTCCCATAAACATCACAAATGGTCCTTTTGTTCGATTAATTCCATCCTTATATATCCAAAATCTCCATTTATTTGGCGCATTTGATCCAGAAAAACACCAGTTCCAACTTGCGCAACATGTTTACAAAATATCTAATAAGTTACCTGTAATCTTTGTCCAAACATTTCAAACAACTTTCCTAATACAACTTTAGGTATTTTTTAACATAAATAATTGATAAAATTTAAGTTGGGATAAACTGTGTTCAATACAGGAAGAAAACAAAGTGGAGCGAGCTTTCAGGTCGTGCGCCTCAAACAAACAGTACACTTCACTCGACCTCGTTCTGAACTGCACTACTTCTTCATTTCTCAAAGGAAAAACATCAACCAATTTCTAAAGACTGTTGACATCCAGTGGAAGCGATAGGAACTGCAAGCAAGTGCCTTATGAATCTAGATCCCCATAGAAAACCCATTGAAAAGAGAGTGACCTCAACAACAACAAAAAATCCTGCATGGTTTGTCCTCGAGGTTTCGCCTGCCACATATGTTCTTTTATACTGACAGACATCATTCAAACACTGTTAGAAACTTCAGAGTGTTTTCTATCCACATCTACTAATAATATGCATATCCTAGCTTCTGGGCCTGAGTAGCAGGCAGTTTATTTTGGGCTTGGTTTTCATCCGGACGTGAAAATACCGCCCCCTAGCCTATAGAGGTTAACATTGTTTACTTGTCCTAGCCACGTTTGATCCCTTAACATTGCTTACTTGTCTTAGCCACATTTGATACCTTAACATTGTTTACTTGTCTTACCCACGTTTGATCCCTTAACATGGTTAAGTTGTCTTAGCCTCGTTTGATACCTTAACATTGTTTAGGTTTCTTAGCTGCCTTTGATACCTTAACCTGGTTTACTTGTCTTAGCTGCCTTTGATGCCTTAACATGGTTAAGTTGTCCTAGCCACGTTTGATATCTTAACATGGTTACAGTTGTATTAACAATATTATCTACTTTATTTATATAACCCCATTCTATATTTCTTCTTTATTTTATTACCTTTAATTTATTATATTGCTGCAATACTCTCTCATGCCCACTGTTATTGTACTTTTGTTTTGCTATTTACATTTTATTCTTGTCTAATCTTAATTGTATATTTGAGTAGAAACATATTGTGTCTTTATCTTTCTACCTTTATTGTTTGATTGTAAGAAATGTGTTGTATAAATACAGTTTGATTGATACAAAGTGAAAGTGTGGCTAGCTCAGTGTCGGGATGGGAATGGATCGTCCGAGATAGAACTTACTGTTTGTCAGACAGCACTGACAGGTGAAAGGGTGTAACTTTAAATTACATTTTTTTAGGGTGTCGGATCAATGAGTTCCAGGGTCAATACCCTTCTAGGGGGGGTCAATGGGCACGCCCACCCTATGGAGATTAAAACATGTTTTTGCTGTGAAATACAATTATCTGAGGTCCCTTAGTCAAGCAGTGAATTTCAAACACAGATTCAACAACATACACCAGGAGGTCTTCCCAATTGCTTGCAAAGAAGGGTACGTATTGGTAGATGGGTAAAAAAAACGGAATATCCTATGAAGAATGGTGAAGTTATTAATTACACTGGATGGTGTATCAAATCACAGAGGCACTACAATGATACAGGTCTCCTTCCTAACTCAGTTGCCGGAGAGGAAGGAAACCGCTCAAGGATTTCACCATGAGACAAACAGTTCAAAACAAGACACTAAACTATTATTGCAAAACATGTTGCCAAGCAATTAACTTCAGGATAAAAAAAAGAAACAGAATGGAACTAAGCACATGCAAAACCCTAGAGAAACACCTGTTTCAGTCTGCTTTCCACCAAACACTGGGATATTAATTCACCTTTTAGCAGGACAATAACCTTAAACACAAGACCAAATCTACACCTGAGTAGGCTTACTAAGAAGACAGTGAATGTTCCTGAGTGGCAGAGTTACTTGAAAATCTATGGCAAGTCCTGAAGAAGGTTGTCTGGCAAGGATCAACAAACAATCTTAATTTCACATACATTTTAACTAACCCTCTCCCGCATCTCAAAATAATGAACAATCTCTGACTAACACTCTTCCCAGTCCTAATAGGGATTATCTTTGTTCCAGATATGCTCTTAATTGATGGTGTGGAAGAGGCAGGCAATGAGATAGACCGTAGTACAGACTCGGACGGTGAGTACAAAGCATAGATGTCCAAGAGCAAACTTACAAAAAAATGTGAGTATGAAATTATATGAGACATACAGTACCCACAGTCAATGTTAGATTGGGTTAAATATTATACAACCGTGTTTGATCCCTTAAGGATTCAGTTGTCTTTGCCATGTTTGATCCTTTAATAATGGTTTACTTGTCTTAGCCATGTTTAATACCTTGACAATGTTTACTTGTCTTAGCCACATTTGATACCTTAACATTGTTTACTTGTCTTAGCCACGTTTGATACCTTAAAAACTTCTTAGGGATCAAATCCTGTTAACGGGATCGATTTGACAACATCCGGTGAAATGGCAGAGCGCCAAATTCAAATTACATTTTTAGAAATATTTATCTTTCATACAATCACAAGTGCAATACACCAAATTACAGCCTAACTTCTTGTTAACCTCTCTGGGGTATGTGGGACGATTTCGTCCCACCTACGTAACAGCCACTTCAATCCAGTGGCGCGATTTTTGAATCGTTAGAAATGCTATAACTTCAATTTCTCAAACATATGACTATTTCACAGCTATTTAAAGACAAGAATCTCGTTAATCTAACCCCACTGTCCGATTTCAAAAAGGCTTTACAACAAAAGCAAAACATTAGATTATGTTAGCAGAGTACCCAGCCAGAAAAAATCTGACACCCATTTTTCAAGCTAGCATATCATGTCACATAAACCCAAACCACAGCTAAATGCAGCACTAACCTTTTATGATCTTCATCAGATGACACACCTAGGACATTGTGTTATACAATACATGCATGTCTGTTTAATCAAGTTCATATTTATATCAAAAACCAGCTTTTTACATTAGCATGTGACGTTCAGAAAAAGCATAACCACCGCAAACTTCCGGTGAATTTACTAACAGTTTGCTAAATTACTCACGATAAACGTTCACAAAAAGCATAACAATTATTTTAAGAATTATAGATACATTACCCCTCTATGCACTCGATATGTCCGATTTTAAAATAGCTTTTCGGATGAAGCACATTTTGCAATAATCTAAGTACATAGCCCGGCATTACAGGGCTAGCTATTTAGATACCCACCCAGTTCAGCCTCCACCAAAATCACATTTCCTATAAGAAAAATGTTCTTACCTTGCTTGTTCTTCATCAGAATACACTGCCAGGACTTCTACTTCAATAACAAATGTTGGTTTGGTCCCAAATAATCCATCGTTATATTCCAACAGCGACGTTTTGTTCGTGAGTTCTAGACACTATCAGAATGCTTCCTCACGGTCCCGCGCATGGTGCGTTGGCTTGTCAAAAATGTCTAAATATTCCATTACCGTACTTCGAAGCATGTCAACCGCTGTTTAAAACCAATTTTTATGCCATTTATGTCGTAGAGAAGTGATAATATTCCGACCGGGAGTATGCATTGAGCCTAAACAGCCGAATAAAATTTCTCCTCAGAAGCGACTCATGCACGCGCATCATTGAAAGGTCCTCCGAGCAGCCACTTACAAAAGGCGATAATATGTTTCAACCTGAGGCTCCCTCGTAAACCTTCAGGGTTTTCGCGGGCTCTGAGAGCCTATTGGAGCCCTGGGAATTGTCACGTTACAGCTAAGATCCTTACTTTTCAATAAAAAGAGGTAAGACGCACGACTCCTTGTCAGACAGGGTACTTCCTGCTTGAAGCCTTGTCAGGTTTTTGCCTGCCATAGGAGTTCTGTTATACTCACAGACACCATTCAAACAGTTTTAGAAAATTCAGAGTGTTTTCTATCCAAACCTGAACAATAATATGCATATTCTAGCTTCTGAGTTGGTGTAGGAGGCAGTTAAAAATGGGAACATATTTTTTCCAAAATTCTCAATACTGCCCCCTACCCCAAACAGGTTAACCTCTTACATCTAGATGTTCCGCTAGCGGAACACCGCTCCAATATCCAATGATAGGGCGTGGCGCGAATTACAAACACCTCAGAAATCCAAAAACTTCAATTTTTCAAACATATGACTATTTTACACCATTTTAAAGACAAGACTCTCCTTTATCTAACCACATTGTCCGATTTCAAAAAGGCTTTACAACGAAAGCAAAACATTAGATTATGTCAGGAGAGTACCCAGCCAGAAATAATCACACACCCATTTTTCAAGCTGGCATATAATGTCACAAAAACCAAAACCACAGCTAAATGCAGCACTAACCTTTGATGATCTTCATCAGATGACACTCCTAGGACATTATGTTATACAATACATGCATGTTTTGTTCAATCAAGTTCATATTTATATAAAAAAACAGCTTTTTACATTAGCATGTGACGTTCAGAACTAGCATACCCACCGAAACTTCCGGTGAATTTACTAAATTACTCACAATAAACGTTCACAAAAAACATAACAATTATTTTAAGAAATATAGATATAGAACTCCTTTATGCAATCGCGGTGTCAGATTTTAAAATAGTTTTTTGGTGAAAGCACATTTTGCAATATTCTGAGTATATAGCCCGGCCATCATGGCTAGCTATTTTGACACCCACCAAGTTTGGCACTCACCAAACTCAGATTTACTATAAGAAAAATTGGATTACCTTTGCTGTTCTTCGTCAGAATGCACTCCCAGGACTTCTATTTCACACCATTTAAATTAAGTTACCTAATTTCAGAAATTATGGTGGTATTCTTAATTTCACATACATTTTAACTAACCCTCTCCCGCATCTCAAAATAATTAACAATCTCTGACTAACACTCCCAGGACTAATAGTGTTTATCTTTGTTCCAGGTATCCCCTTAATTGATGGTGTGGAAGAGGCAGACAATGAGATAGACCATAGTACAGACTCGGACGGTGAGTACAAAGCATAGATGTCCAAGAGCAAACTTACAAAAAAATGTGAGTATGAAATTATATGAGACATACAGTACCCACAGTCAATGTTAGATTGGGTTAAATATTATACAACCGTGTTTGATCCATTAAGGATTCAGTTGTCTTTGCCATGTTTGATCCTTTAATAATGGTTTACTTGTCTTAGCCACGTTTGATCCCTTAACTTCTTTTGGCTGGGTGGCAGTATTGAGTAGCTTGGATGAAGAAGGTGCCCAGAGTAAACTGCCTGCTACTCAGGCCCAGAAGCTAAGATATGCATATTATTAGTAGATTTGGATAGAAAACACTCTGACGTTTCTAAAACTGTTTGACTGATGTCTGTGAGTATAACAGAACTCATATAGTAGGCAACAACCTGAGACAAAATCCAACCAGGAAGTGGGAAATCTGAGGTTTGTAATTTTTCCAAGTCTTGACCTATCCAATATACAGTGTCTGTGGGGTCATATTGCTCTTCCTAAGGCTTCCACTAGATGTCAACTGTCTTTAGAACCTTGTTTGTGACTTCTACTGTGAAGTGGAGGGGAATAAGAGCTGATTGTATCAGGTGTCTACCAGATGGGCATGAGCTTCAGCCATGCGCGCGCCTGTGAGAGGTAGCTGAGTTCCATTGCATTTCTAAAGACAAAGGAATTCTCCGGTTGAAATCTTATTGAAGATTTATGATAGCAACATCCTAAAGATTGATTCTATACATCGTTTGACATGTTTCTACGAACTGTAATGGAATCTTTTGAGTTTTCGTCTGGCCTGCGCGTCGTGAATTTGCATTTGTGAACTGAAGGCGCGAACAAAAAGGAGGTATTTGGACATAAAGGTTGGACTTTATCGAACAAAACAAACATTTATTGTGGAACTGGGATTCCTGGGAGTGCATTGTGATGAAGATCATCAAAGGTAAGTGAATATTTATAATGCTATTTCTGACTTCTGTTGTCTCCAACATGGCGGATATATTTTTGGCTTGTTTTTGTGTCTGAGCGCCGTACTCAGATTATTGCATGGTGTGCTTTTTTGGTAAAGCTTTTTTGAAATCTGACACAGCAGTTGCATTAAGGAGAAGTTTATCTAAAGTTCCATGCATAACACTTGTATTTTCATCAACATTTATGATAAGTATTTCTGTAAATTGATGTGGCTCTCTGCAAAATCACCGGAGGATTTGGAGGCAAAACATTACTGAACATTACGCGCCAATGTAAAATGAGATTTTTGGATATAAATATGAACTTTATCGAACAAAACATGCATGTATTGTGTAACATAAAGTCCTATGAGTGTCATCTGATGAAGATCATCAAAGGTTAGTGATTAATGTTATCTCTATTTCGGCGTTTTGTGACTCCTCTTTGGCTGGAAAAATGGCTGTGTTTTTCTGTGACTAGGCGCTGATCTAACATAATCGTTTGGTGTGCTTTTGCTGTAAAGCCTTTTTGAAATCGGACACTGTGGTTGGATTAACGAGAATTTTATCTTTAAAATGGTGTAAAATACTTGTATGGTTGAGGAATTTTAATTATGAGATTTCTGTTGTTTGAATTTGGTGCTCTGCACTTTCACTGGCTGTTGTCATATCGATCCCGTTAACGGGATTTCAGCCGTAAGAAGTTTTAACATTGTTTACTTGTCTTAGCCACGTTTAATACCTTGACAATGTTTACTTGTCTTAGCCACATTTGATACCTTAACATTGTTTACTTTTCTTAGCCACGTTTAATACCTTAACATTGTTTACTTGTCTTAGCCACGATTGATACCTTAAAAACTTCTTAGGGATCAAATCCTGTTAACGGGATCGATTTGACAACATCCGGTGAAATGGCAGAGAGCAAAATTGAAATTGAAGTATTAGAAATATTTAACTTTCATACAATCACAAGTGCAATACACCAAATTTCAGCCTGACGTCTTGTTAATCTAGCCACCATACGAGATTTCAAAAAGGCTTTACGGCGAAATCAAACCATGTTATTATCTGAGGACAGCACCCCATCAAACAAACACAAATCAAATCAAATTTATTTATATAGCCCTTCGTACATCAGCTGATATCTCAAAGTGCTGTACAGAAACCCAGCCTAAAACCCCAAACAGCAAGCAATGCATGTGAAAGAAGCACGGTGGCTAGGAAAAACTCCCTAGGAAAAACTCCCTAGAAAGGCCAAAAACCTAGGAAGAAACCTAGAGAGGAACCAGGCTATGAGGCGTGGCCAGTCCTCTTCTGGCTGTGCCGGGTGGATATTATAACAGAACATGGTCAAGATGTTAAAATGTTCATAAATGACCAGCATGGTCAAATAATAATAATCATAGTAGTTGTCGAGGGTGCAACAAGCACGTCCGGTGAACAGGTCAGGGTTCCATAGCCGCAGGCAGAACAGTTGAAACTGCAGCAGCAGCACGGCCAGGTGGACTGGGGACAGCAAGGAGTCATCATGCCAGGTAGTCCTGAGGCATGGTCCTAGGGCTCAGGTCCTCAGAGAGAAAGAAAGAGAGAAAGAGAGAATTAGAGAGAGCATATTTAAATTCACACAGGACACCGGATAAGACAAGAGAAATACTCCAGATGTAACAGACTGACCCTAGCCCCCCGACACATAAACTACTGCAGCATGAATACTGGAGGCTGAGACAGGAGGGATCAGAAGACACTGTGGCCCCATCCGATGATACCCCCGGACAGGGCCAAACAGGCAGGATATAACCCCACCCACTTTGCCAAAGCACAGCCCCCACACCACTAGAGGGATGTCTCCAACCACCAACTTACCGTCCTAAGACAAGGCCGAGTATAGCCCACAAAGATCTCCGCCACGGCACAACCCAAGGGGGGCGCCAGACAGGAAGACCACGTCAGTGACTCAACCCACTCAAGTGACGCACCCCTTCCATGGACGGCATGGAAAAACACCAGTAAGCCAGTGACTCAGCCCCTGTAATAGGGGTAGAGGCAGAGAATCCCAGTGGAGAGAGGGGAACCGGCAAGGCAGAGACAGCAAGGGCGGTTCGTTGCTCCAGCCTTTCTGTTCACCTTCACACTCCTGGGCCAGACTATACTTAATCATAGGACCCACCGAAGAGATGAGTCTTCAATAAAGACTTAAAGGTTGAGACTGAGTCTACGTCTCTCACATGGGTAGGCAGACCATTCCATAAAAATGGAGCTCTATAGGAGAAAGCCCTACCTCCAGCCGTTTGCTTAAAAATTCTAGGGACAATTAGGAGGCCTGCGTCTTGTGACCGTAGCGTACGTGTAGGTATGTACGGCAGGACCAAATCGGAAAGATAGGTAGGAGCAAGCCCATGTAATGCTTTGTAGGTTAGCAGTAAAACCTTGAAATCAGCCCTTGCCTTAACAGGAAGCCAGTGTAGGGAGGTTAGCACTGGAGTAATATGATCAAATTTTTTGTTACTAGTCAGGATTCTAGCAGTCGTATTTAGCACTAACTGAAGTTTGTTTAGTGCTTTATCCGGGTAGCCGGAAAGTAGAGCATTGCAGTAGTCCAGCCTAGAAGTAACAAAAGCATGGATTAATTTTTCTGCATCATTTTTGGACAGAAAGTTTCTGATTTTTGCAATGTTACGTAGATGGAAAAAAGCTGTCCTTGAAACAGTATTGATATGTTCTTCAAAAGACAGATCAGGGTCCAGAGTAACGCCGAGGTCCTTCACAGTTTTATTTGAGACGGCTGTACAACCATCCAGATTAATTGTCAGATTCAACAGAAGATCTCTTTGTTTCTTGGGACCTAGAACAAGCATCTCTGTTTTGTCCGAGTTTAAAAGTAGAAAGTTTGCAGCCATCCACATCCACAGACAATCATATTTCATCCCGCCAGGCTTGACACAAAACTCAGAAATAACGATATAATTAATTCCTTACCTTTGACAAGCTTCTTCTGTTGGCACTCCAATATGTCCCATAAACATCACAAATTGTCCTTTTGTTCGATTAATTCCATCGTTATATATCCAAAATGTCCATTTATTTGGCGCATTTTATCCACTAAAACACCGGTTCCAACTTGCGCAACATGACTACAAAATATCTAATAAGTTACCTGTAATCTTTGTCCAAACATTTCAAACAACTTTCCTAATACAACTTTAGGTATTTTTTTTACATAAATAATCGGTAAAATTTAAGACAGGATAAACTGTGTTCAATACAGGATGAAAACAAAGTGGAGCGAGCTTTCAGGTCGTGCGCCTCAAACAAACAGTACACTTCACTCGACCCTCGTTGTGAACTGCACTACTTTTTCACTTCTCAAAGGAAAAACATCAACCAATTTCTAAAGACTGTTGACATCCAGTGGAAGCGATAGGAATTGCAAGCAAGTGCCTTATGAATCTAGATCCCCATAGAATACCCATTGAAAAGAGAGTGACCTCCAAAAAAAAATTCCTGGATGGTTTGTCCTCGGGGTTTCGCCTGCCAAATAAGTTATGTTATACTCACAAACATCATTCAAATACCTTTAGAAACTTCAGAGTGTTTTCTATCCACATCTACTAATAATATGCATATCCTAGCTTCTGGGCCTGAGAAGCAGGCAGTTTACTTTGGGCACACTTTTAATCCGGACGTGAAAATACCGCCCCCTAGCCTAGAGAGCTTAACATTGTTTACTTGTCCTAGCCACGCTTGACCCCTTATTAACATTGTTTACTTGTCTTAGCCACGTTTGATACCTTTACATTGTTTTGGTTTCTTAGCCGTGTTAGATCCTTTAACACGGTTCAGTTGTCGTAGACGTGTTTGATCCTGTTATTACAAACTCAACGGACACTATGAAAGCTTTAAACCAAGTTTATTCTGCACATAACTTCAATATTAGACAAAAAACATGGTTTCACCCGTGGTAGTATACATACATACATCTCCTCATTATTGCTAAACATCGCATCATTATTGCTGAGCAGGGAGCTGAGTGATATGAGCCTTCAACGGTTCCTATCCTTATCAGTACTGCTAAATGTGATCGTTTTCCCTGCACTCAGCCCCTCCCAAGCTTCATTATGGCACCCCTCATGTCTCTATTATCACTAATGATTAATAATAGTTAAAGCTCAGAAACTAACATAATGTTGTCTTAGCCGTGTTTGCCCCTTAACATTATTTTATTTATTTGTACAGTGAGGGAAAAAAGTATTTGATCCCCTGCTGATTTTGTTTGTTTGCCCACTGACAAAGAAATTATCAGTCTATAATTTTAATGGTAGGTTTATTTGAACAGTGAGAGACAGAATAACAACAAAAGAAACCAGAAAAATGCATGTCAAAAATGTTAGAAATTGATTTGCATTTTAATGAGGGAAATAAGTATTTGACCCCCTCTCAATCAGAAAGATTTCTGGCTCCCAGGTTTCTTTTATACAGGTAACGAGCTGAGATTAGGAGCACACTCTTAAAGGGAGTGCTCCTAATCTCCGTTTGTTACCTGTATAAAAGACACCTGTCCACAGAAGCAATCAATCAATCAAATTCCAAACTCTCCACCATGGCCAAGACCAAAGAGCTCTCCAAGGATGTCAGGGAAGAGATTGTAGACCTACACAAGCTGGAATGGGCTACAAGACCATCGACAAGCAGCTTGGAAACACTAAATTAGTATTTGGAAGCATTGCCTTTAAATTGTTTAACTTGGGTCAAGTGTTTCGGGTAACCTTACACAAGTCTCCCACAATAAGTTGGGTGAATTTTGGCCCATTCCTCCTGACAGAGCTGGTGTAACTGAGTCAGGTTTGTAGGCCTCCTTTCTCACACACGCTTTTTCAGTTCTGCCCACAAGTTTTCTATGGGATTGAGGTCAGGGCTTTGTGATGGCCAATCCAATACCTTGACTTTGTTGTCCTTCAGCCATTTTGCCACAACTTTGGAAGTATGCTTGGGGTCATTGTCCATTTCGAAGACACATTTGCAACCAAGTTTTAACTTCCTAACTAATGTCTTGAGATTCAATATATCCACACAATTTTCCTACCTCATGATGCCATCTATTTTGTGAAGTGTACCAGTCCCTCCTTCAGCAAAGCAACCCCACAACATGATGCTGCCACCCCCGTGCTTCACCGTTGGGATGGTGTTTTTCGACTTGCTAGCCTCCCCCTTTTTGCTCCAAACATTACAATGGTCATTATGGCCAAACAGTTCTATTTTTGTTTCATCAGACCAGAGGACCTTTCTCTACGATCTTTGTCCCCATGTGCAGTTGCAAACCGTAGTCTGACTTTTTTTATGGTGGTTTTGGAGCAGTGGCTTCTTCCTTGCTGAGCGGCCTTTCAGGTTATGTCGATATAGGACTCGTTTTACTATGGATATAGATAGTTTTGTACCTGTTTCCTCCAGCATCTTCACAAGGTCCTTTGCTGTTGTTCTGGGATTGATTTGCACTTTTCGCACCAAAGTACATTCATCTCTAGGAGACAGAACATGTCTCCTTCATGAGCGGTATCACAGCTGTGTGGTCCCATGGTGTTTATACTTGTGTACTATTGTTTTTACAGATGAACGTGGTACCTTCAGTTCATTTGGAAATTGCTCCCAAGGATGAACTTGTGGAGGTCTACAATTTTTTTGTGAGGTCTTGGCTGATTTCTTTAGATTTTCCCATGATGTCAAGCAAAGAGGCACTGAGTTTGAAGGTAGGCCTTGAAATACATCCACAGGTACACCTCCAATTTACCTAAATTATGTTAAATCAGCCTATCAGAAGCTTCTAAAGCCATGAAATAATTTTCTGGAATTTTCCAACCTGTTTAAAGGCACAGTCAACTTAGTGTATGTAAACTTCTGACCCACTGGAATTGTGATACAGTGAATTATAAGTGAAATAATCTGTCTGTAAACAATTGTTGTAGAAATTACTTGTGTCATCCACAAAACAGATGTCCTAACCGACTTGCCAAAACTATAGTTTGTTAACAAGAAATGTGTGGAGTGGTTGAAAACTGAGTTTTAATGACTCCAACCTAAGTGTATGTAAACTTAATTATAATACATTTAAATAATAAATTAAATAAAATTATTATTATTTATTAAATCATAAATAATTAAGAGAATCACTGAAATGTAGTCTTACTTTATCAAATGCCTTTTCAAAATCCGCTATAAATACCAGCCCTGACTTCTTAGATGTTTCATAATGTTCTATTACTTCTAGTAGTTGTCGTATATTATCTCCAATGTATCGTCCATGTAAAAAACCTGTCTGATCAGGATGAACAATACCTGGAAAAAGTGCTGTGCATTTCACTTGTATTTTTGCATCAGAACATTGAAGTGTAAGGGGCTTGCAGTTTTTTAGATAGACTGTATCTTTAAATTTGCCATCTGGGTCTTGTTTGAATAATAAAGAAATCAGACCTTCCTGTTGAGTACCTGACAGAGTACCATTTCTATAGGAGTAGTTAAAACAATCTAACAATTGAGCTTTTAGTATATCAAAAAAGGGTCTACCGCTATACCATCAAGCCCTGGGGTTTTTCCAGACTGAAAGGATTTAATAGCCTCAAAATGTTCTTCCTCTGTAATTTGGCCTTCGCACTTATCTTCTGAACATTTGTTCATTTTCCATTTTTTATAGTTTTGATTAGTATTCCTTATCGTAATCTTCATTCAGTGGGAGGGGATGGGACGGAAAAGAGAACATCTGCCTAAAATAATTAGCTTCCTCTTTTAAAATATAATTTAGAGAATCATAGATGACTCCGTCTTCAGTAATGAGTTTCTGCAAATTATTTTTGTTAGTGTTCCTGTATTGGAGATTCAGGAAGAATTAGGTGCATTTTTCTCCATTTCCATCCAGTTTGATTTATTTTTGTAATATATTACATTAGATCATTCTTGAATAATTTGACATTTTTGTTGTTTGTTTTTCCTCTAACTTATTTTGTATCTCTGTAGTATCGTTTTTATTGCCATCTACCTGTACTATTAGTTCATGGATTTCCCTTGTTAGTTTTGTGTCACGCCCTGACCTTAGAGAGACTTTTTTATTCTCTATTTTGTTAGGTCAGGGTGTGACTTGGGTGGGCATATCTAAGTTTCTATTTCTTTGTTGGCCTAGTATGGTTCCCAATCAGAGGCAGCTGTTTCTCGTTGTCTCTGATTGTGGATCATACTTAGGCAGCCCTTTTTCCCACCTGTGATTGTGGGATCTTGTTTTTGTGTAGTGCCTGTGAGCA
The DNA here is from genome assembly GCF_901001165.1 of Salmo trutta. NCBI lineage: Eukaryota > Metazoa > Chordata > Actinopteri > Salmoniformes > Salmonidae > Salmo > Salmo trutta. The sequence continues at coordinate 91,059,857 of NC_042968.1, read as the reverse complement.
CACCATTACTTTATGTTTTGTTTGCTTCTGTATTTGTTTTGGTGAGTTTAATTTATTAAATCATGTGGAACTCTACGCACGCAGGGCCTTGGATCATTTCTTCAGACGATCGTAACAGAAGATCCCACCACTAAAGGACCAAGCAGCATGCCCAGGAGGAGCAGGGATCCTGGGCCCGGGAGAAAAGGGAGTGGAGGACATCCTGGACCTGGGAGGAGGTAATGGCAGGGGAAAAGACCCTGCTATGGAAGCAGGCGGAGGCAGCGAGAGAGGAACGGCGACGAGACCAGGAATCAAGGAGAAGACGGAAACCCGAGAGGCAGCCTCCCAAGAAAATTGGGGGGGGGGTGCGAGCGGAGCAAAGGTGGGAACAAGAACCAACTCCCTGTAATTACAATGAGGAGTTGGTCACGGTTCAGATACCATGCTTTGCGGAGATACTCAATGTGTCTCCAGTGCGCATCCACAGCCCGGTGCGTTCTGTGCCAGTTCCTCGCACTTGCCGTGCGAAAATGAGCATCCAGCCAGGATGGATTGTGCCGGCTCAGCGCTCCTGGTCTCCGGTGCGTCTCTTCGGCCCAGGATATCCTGCGCCGGCTCTGCGCACTGGCTCCGGTGCACCTTCACAGTCCAGTGCGTCCTGTGCCAGCGCCCTGCAGTTGCCGGGCTAGGGTGAGCATCCAGCAAGGACGGGTTGTGCCAGCTCTGCGCTCCAGACTTCCGGTGCATCTCCACGGTCCAGTATAACCTGTACCGGCTCCACGCACGAAACCTCCAGTGATGATCCATGGCCCGAAGCCTCCAGCGGTGATCCATGGCCCGAAGCCTCCAGCGGTGATCCATGGCCCGAAGCCTCCAGCGGTGATCCATGGCACGAAGCCTCCAGCGACGGTCCCCGGTCTGGAGCCTCCAGCGACGGTCCCCGGTCCGGAGCCTCCAGCGATGGTCCCCGGTCCGCAGCCTCCAGCGACGGTCTGCAGTATAGAGCCTCCAGCGATGGTCAGCAGTTCAGAGCCTCCAGCGACGGTTGGCAGTCCAGAGCCTCCGGCGACGATCCACGGTCCGGTTCCACGGAAGTGGGGGGAGCCTCGTACTGTCACGCCCTGACGTTAGAGAGCCTTTTTTATTCTCTATTTTGTTAGGTCAGGGTGTGACTTGGGTGGGCATATCTAAGTTTCTATTTCTTTGTTGGCCTAGTATGGTTCCCAATCAGAGGCAGCTGTTTCTCGTTGTCTCTGATTGGGGATCATACTTAGGCAGCCCTTTTTCCCACCTGTGATTGTGGGATCTTGTTTTTGTGTAGTGCCTGTGAGCACACCATTACTTTACGTTTCGTTTGCTTCTGTATTTGTTTTGGTGAGTTTCATTTATTAAATCATGTGGAACTGCGCTGCGTCTTGGTCCATTTCTTCAGACGATCGTACAATTTTGACTCTTTAGACAGAAACTGCTTGTTTATTATTGATGAATATTGAATTGAATGTCCTCTGAAGGTACATTTAAAGGTATCCCAAACAATAACGGGATTTGCAAAATTGAAAAATTGAAAAATTCAGTTATAAGTTCTTTTGTCTTAGTTAAAACTAAGTTGTCCTCCAGTAAACTTTGATTAAATTTCCAATGTCCATGTGGAAAATCTATAAGAGTTATGTGAAGACCAATTAGATGATGATCCGATCGCATTCTGTCTCCTATTAAAACTTTTTTAACCTTTGATGCAAGAGAGAAAGAGACAAGAAAGTATTCAAGACGACTAGCTTGATTAAGTCTCCTCCATGTATATATCACTAGGTCAGGGTTTTTTAGTCTCCAAATATCCACTATTTCTAATGTGTCCATAAAATTTGTGATTTCCTTAAAGGCACGGTGATGATAGTTTGTAGAGTGATTACCTTTACGGTCCATTGAAGTACTTAACACTGTGTTATAGTCTCCCACCATAATAATTTGATCATTTGTTGCCTGTAAGTTCAATAAATTGGTATAAATGTTTTCGAAGAAGTATGGATCATCCTGATTTGGACCATATAGATTAATGAGCCAAATCTCTTGTTCGTCCACTTTCATATTCAAAAAGATCCACCTTCCTTCCTGACTACTTGCACATTCAGATCAAGATTTGTGTTAATTAATATCATTACCTTTTTGAGTTCCTTTGTCCACGACAGAAAATTATTTCACCACCCCAGTCCTTTTTCCACGCAACTTCATCTAAGGATGTAGATTGATTTTCCTGTAAACAGTATATGTTATATTCCTTTTCTTTTACCCATGTATAGGCTATAATGTGTGCATGTATAAGAGTAAGACTATAATGTGTGCTGTCCAAATCAATAATAACTCTGTCAATTTGCATGGTTGAGTGTCTATGTGTGTAACATGTACTGCGTATAGCTTTAATATTCATGATGATAATTGTAATCCATATCGTATCACTATCATAGTTGCATCATAATTACCTTTAACATCATTGAAAGACACATCCCAGCATTTCCATAGCAATTGACGTTTCACATGATCATGAAAGACACCTTGCATTACTCTAGAGGCGGCTCCACTACAGTACAAATGTATTCCGTACAATATGTTATTATTCCCCAAATGTCCCTGTTCTGATATCTTCCCTTGCTTGTTGTAAACATATATAAACTTGTAGACAAATACATAAAGAAGATAGACAAACGAGAAACATATTAAATGATAAAACAGTTCTCGACAATAGTGAGAGAAGAGTGGAGAAAAGAGAGAGAGTGAGAGAAGAGAGCGAGATTAGGTGTGTGTGTGTATGTATAAATCCGTATATGTAAGCGAGCATGTAATTGAGTACGTGTGTTCATATCCACTTCATAGTGATCAGATATTTTTAAAGTTGCCATACTTTCTTTTTTTCATAACCTGAAGTCCTTGTAGAATTTAGGACAGCCATGGTGTTATGGAGCTGTCTCAGAATAGCTGTCCATCTATAAAGAGTTTATCCACGATGAGAAAGGCACGCTTACCCTTCTCCCTCTGTTGCCTTTGTACCGGATACTGCTTCTTGTGACATTTGTTTATCTCCCTTGGAAATGGATAATTGAGACCGAATTTGGTCTCTTTAAACTCCCTTCCTCTGCTTTTGATCAGCTCCTTTTGTTGGTAGTGTTCAAATTTTGTGATGATCAGTCTGGGATATTTACATTTACATTTTAGTCATTTAGCAGACGCTCTTATCCAGAGCGACTTACAGTAGTGAATGCATACATTTCATACAATTTCATAAATTTTTTTTTTTCCCTGTGCTGGCCCCCCATGGGAATCGAACCCACAACCCTGGTGTTGCAAACACCATGCTCTACCAACTGAGCTGGTCTTGTCGCTCTGAGCTCCAAGTCTGTGTACTCGGTAGAAAGCCACCTTGTTTAAAGTCACTATAAGAAGTTTCAAGGCGGATTGCATCAATTCTTTGATCATGCCCTCTGGATTATTGGATGAGTCCTCAGAAATCCCACAAAAAAAAATATTTTCACGCATGCTATGACTTTGTATGTCTAGTAGCGACTCATTCATCACCCTGTTTTCCCTGAGTAGACAATCCATGTTGGAATCGTGGATTTTTACCTTGGCTGTGAGTGCCTTGTTCTCTCCTTGGAGTGTGAGAATTTCACTCTGGCTAAACTCCAAATTCCCCCTCAGCCCTGCTACCTCCTCACACAACTTTTCCAGTGTTGCATGGATTCCAGCCAGAGCACTAGCCTCTACTTCAACGTTAAGTAAATCATCCGTGTCTGTAGATTAATCTGTTTTTCTTTTTTTTGTCGGGTTAAAGTTAGTTTGTGAGGTAGTCATTCCAAGGTTTTCCAGGGTTTTTCTTTATTTTTACTATTTTCTACATTGTAGAATAACAGTGAAGACATTAAAACAATGAAATAACACATATGGAATTATGTAGTAACCAACATTTTTTTTAAACAAATCGACATTTATTTTCTATTTGAGATTCTTCAAAGTAGCCACCCTTTGCATTGATGACAGCTTTGCACACTCTTGGCATTCTCTAAACCAGCTTTAGCTGGAATGCTTTTCCAACAGTCTTGAAGGATTTCCCACATATGCTGAGCACTTGTTGGCTGCTTTTCCTTCACTCTGCAGTCCAACCCATCCCAAACCATCTCAATTGGGTTGAGGTCAGCTGATTGTGGAGGCTAGGTCATCTGATGCAGCACTCCATCACTCTCCTACTTGGTCAAATAGCCCTTACACAGCCTGGAGATGTGTTGGGTCATTGTCCTGTTGAAAACAAATTATAGTCCCACTAAGCGCAAACCAGATGGGACGTCTTCACTATTTTAGCTGCACAGCTTATTTTAAATGTAATTAGTTATGTTTTTATATTTAATACATTTGCAAAAATTTCAAAAAATCTGTTTGCTTTGTCATGACGGGGTATTGTGTGTAAATTGATGAGGAACATGTTTTATTTAATCAATTTTAGAATAAGGCTGTAACGTAACAAAATGTGGAAAAAGTCAAGGGGTCTGAATACTTTCCGAATGCACTGTATACAGTACACTCACCAAATAGTTTAGGTACACCACCCCGTTCATGAAAATTGATTGCTCCTACAGACAGTGAGTCACATGGCCAAAATGGATGTAGCAAAATCCCTACAGACGGATTTTGATGGGGATTTTTTATTATTATGCTAATTAGGTTCAAGTGTGGGATTGTCAATCAACTGTAGATGGTTAAATGCAACAACAAAACATACTTTCTAAAAAGCTATGTATTTATATTGTTTTTGAAAAATCTAGTTAGTTTACAAGCACGATAGCTGTATTTTTAGCTTATGTGAAAAAGTGTCTCAGCTGTTCAAAACAAATGACGGTACTGACTGAAGTGAAGTCACAGTATGCATTGGCGAAATGGCCACGAAATGCGCAGACCCAACTCCACAAGTCGGAAGACACTAGAAACAGGAAAACTCACCTACACAGGTAGCAGGCGGCTAGGGACAGGTAAGACACACCTCCACAGGCAAGACACACCTCCACAGGTAGGAGGAGGCTAGGGACAGGTAAGACGCACCTCCACAGGTAAGACAAGGCTAGGGACAGGTAAGACACATCTCCACAGGTAGGAGGAGGCTAGGGACAGGTAAGACGCACCTCCACAGGTAGGAGGCAGCTTGGGACAGGTAAGACGCACCTCCACAGGTAGGAGGCAGCTTGGGACAGGTAACACAAACCTCCACAGGTAGTAGGAGGCTAGGGACAGGTAAGACAGACCTCCAGAGGTAAGAGGAGGCTAGGAACAGGAAGACACGGCTCCACAGGTAGGAGGACTGTGGAGCCGTGTTAGACTGTTATTTTATCAAATCAATTCTCTGTAATTATTTTTACGTGATTAACTAGGAAGTCAGGGCACCAAGAAAAATCTTCAGATTACAAAGTTATAATTTCAGATATAACTTCAGATATTTTAATATCTGATAAATTCGTTTTCTAATTAATGAATTATTCTTTACCTGACGTTAGTCTCATTCCAAATGTCGTAAATTGTTGGTTATCTGCATGAACCCAGCCTTTTCTATAAATCATCGATACATCAATTGTCTTAGTAATTTATTTACTAACTAAATAATCACAGAAATGCATAAAAAAACAACAGTAGCTATGGTTACAAGGTGGTGATAAGGGAGGTTTCCTAGTGGGCTAAGCCGATATGACGGCTTGGTGGACAAAGGGAAGTGGGTGTGGACTGAAAACAGGTGGGAAACACCAGAGGGATCACTACACAGTTGATACTTATATTATTTGAAATACTAATCCTTTGCACATGAACGCTCACTCATTCAGGAATAATTGCAATCAATATATATTTACGCCCAGTGTGTTGTCGTGATTTCTGTTGGAATCGTCTGTCTGCGGAGAATCAGTTCATCAGCGTCTCTCTCTCTGCTTCCCTGAAGATCAAATTATTTTTGTCGTTAGGATGGATACTTCAGAGTACCATTCGGAAATGTTCTCATAGAATAGATGTTTAGTCGGTTGTCGGTATTCGCAATCCTAGGCTTACATAATTTCTAGCTGCAGACTAGTAATTAGTACCTAAGATTTGCTCTTATTCTGTCGGGATCGATAGTCTCAGAGTTTAACCATTTCCCGCTGTGCAGCCAATGCTCCACGTGGTATGATTAGGAATTTAACAACCATTACAACCTTAGCTTCCACTGAGGTTTTTGTGGTCTGAAGAGGATTTCCTCAGGATGGGGTTTTATTCGTAACATTTGAAAAGGCGGGTCTATGATGCCAGATCATGTCTGTGCTCACGGGGGCGTGGCCAATGACTTAGTTAAACTTTAAAGAGAATACAATTATCTCACATTAATGGTTTAACATCACATTACATCATTTCACAAATAGTTTCATCTTTACTCATTCATGTTATACAAGAATTAGATGCAAACCTCAAAATTGAGAAATGTACACATTCAGAGATATAGTTATGTGTGTTTCCTGTCCTCTCTGAGGTCACCAAATGAAACACACTCATCATCCCCGTCCCTTAAGAGTCCACGGACCTTTCCCACCTCCTCACAAGTGGACATTTTGTTTCAAATTCCCATTTTGGGGATTTAGGAGTTCGTCATGTGAAATCCTTTGTTCTCTCTGTGTCACTCTTTCTGCATGGCTAGGGGCAGAGAGTCTCCGCCAGGAATTTATGACCTGAGATAACAGAACCTGTGTGTGGGTGTGAGAGTGAGTGAGTGAGTGAGTGAGTGAGTGAGTGTGAGAGTGAGAGTGAGAGTGAGAGTGAGAGTGAGAGAGAGAGATGCCACTATCTATATCCAGAAAGGGCCACGTCATGACACTAGGGACAGGAAGACACACATTTCCCAGGCAGGAGGAGGCTAAGGACATGTAGGACAAACCTCTACAAGTCAGAGGAAGCTAGGGACAGGTAGGAAAGACAGGGACAAGTGGGATACCTAAGCAAGGACACGTACTGGAGACAGAGATTACCAGGTAATGGTTTATGTTTCACTTTATGTTTCACTTAATGTGACTTCAGGTGACCTGTCTGTGTTGCTGGGGGCTGGGGCTGGTGCTGCTGGAATGGGTCTCCTCGCGGTCCTAGCGCTAACCTACAGGTCAGACACATAGATGAAGCATCAGTCTTTAGTATGTTTTAAGTGCCCGTGTAAAGTTGCTTTGTAATTTACCCCCTGGCTACATATAGTAAATATGTCTTTATTCCTGTTTATTTGGCTGTTTGAAAGTTTGACGTGGGCGATCGTATTTCAGGAGGTTGGGTTGATAAAACTGCCTTTAATGTTTTCTTATGTGTTGTTATGCCCTCAGGAGAATGCATGTCAAGTGGTCACGGAATTTAAATCCGGAGAACACACCAGAACTCATACTAACATACTTGGTGAGTTTCAATGTACACACAAAAAGGTTACTAGTTTTTCGTTTTGTCCCCATAGCTGAAGCCTTTCTTGGGCTGTGAAGAACCTTTTTATAGTGGTTCTTTGAATAACTATTTGTATAACCAGTTGTTGAATTGAGGACGGTTCTACCAAGAACAAGAGGGTTATTCATTACACTGTTAAACATTTCCTGCCAACTGGTTACAGTGAACATACAGTTAATATACAAAAAGTTACTGTATTTTATTATTAAAGTATTAATTCTGTAAGGAGCAGTATGCTGCTGTATACCTACGTGGGTTCTTGGTTCCATCCCTGTAGGGCAGAGCCCTTTTGGGTTCTACGCAGAACCCTCTCATGAAAAACCCTCTGGTTCCAGGTAGAACCAATTACAGGTTCTACAGTTATACTTACAGGATTCTTCAGATGCGCTTATGGCACACACTGTTAAAAATTGTCTGTAATTTGTTACCAGCTACTGAGTTGCAGTAAATATTCAGTAACAACTTATTTTTAAAACTGAACTGTATTTGTATAGTTGAATTACGGTGTTATTGTTGTAACATGACATTATGCTGCTGATTTGTCATTGTTTTAAAAATATTTATTGTATTTTTACTGCAATTCAGTATCCAGGAATATATTGTAATTTAGCAGGATTTTTTAACCTTTAATTAACTAGGCAAGTCAGTTAAGAACAAATGCTTATTTACAATGACGGCCTAGGAACAGTGGGCTAACTGCCTTGTTCAGGGGCAGAATGACAGATTTTTACCTTGTCAGCTCAGGGATTGCGATCTAGCAACCTTTCGGTTACCAGCCCAATGCTCTAACCACTAGGCTACCTGTATAATCTTGTAAAATTATGTATTCTGAGCACACTTAGGACTAAATCTCTATTGGGATTTGAACTTGGTTACCAGTGACCTGAATTCCCTGCTGCACCATCAGGTCTGTGGCATTGATAAAGATTGGCCACAGATTTATTGGCAAGAATACATTTCTGCAATTTGCTAAAAGTTGCCCAAAATGAAATCAATAATTGTGCGATTATCTGACAAACCAAAGTAAAAGGGGCAGTGCTCAGGGAGCCTTGACGTCAAGTATGGATATACGCTCTGGAGATTTGAATTCGCAACCTCTTGGTCAGGAGTGCGTTAATGTTTCTGCAATGCCACCAGATACATATTTATATCAAGAACATGTATTTACACTCTCAAGAATATGGGTACAGCTAGGGTATAGTGTACATGTATCCTAAAAGGTACCGACTACAAAGAATGCTTACTATCTGTCAAATAATGTTATCCGTTATCTTGTAATCAGAAAAGTTCATTGAAGGAACAGTAAGTTACTGGCAGTTAATTTAATACATCTGGTTGCCAGTAAGTTGCTGGCAGTTAGTTGCCAGTGCAGTATTAGCAATTACTGCCATAACTCACTGAAAGCCTGTTGCCAGTTAGGTAATGCAAAATTCACATCAACTTCCAGAAAATGTACTTCCTTTAATTTCCTATGAAATGCAGAATGCGGCTCTTTATTGTAACATGGTCTTACAAAGATTGCAGAACTATCAGTGTCAAAAGAGGTGCTCTACCTTAACAACATAACCATCCAACCACTTAAACTGATACACCACTTCCACTGATGGTGGGCACAAATATACATCTTATTAGATCACTCACCCAAATATGCTAATGTACCCAACAGGTACATTGCCCCCACCTACATTTCAAAGTGCAGTGATGATTGTACCTTATGTTCAAAATATTGGGTATAAAAATTTTACTTTATACTAGATTATCCACACAGTACCGTGTGAGTTCCTATGTGTACTTGGTACAGTACCAAATCTGTACTCTACCTTTGAGCTTTTTGTACCCCAGTGAACAACACTAACTGTAGCCTTATTTTTGAGAATGTGTGGATATACAATGCCTTCAGGAAGTATTCACACCTCTTGACTTTATTCACATTTTGTTGTGTTACAAAGTGGGATAAAAATGTATTTATTTGTCTTTGTTTTTGTCAAAGATCTACACCAAATTTGCCCCAAACATAATACTTTGTATTCAGGACCAAAAGTTATTTGCTTTGCCACATTTTTTGCAGTATTACTTTAGTGCCTTGTGGCAAACAGGATGCATGTTTTGGAATATTTTTATTCTGTACAGGTATCTCTATTTTTCACTCTCTCAATTAGGTTAGTATTGTGGAGTAACTACAAGTCTTAGAGACTAACCCAGAAAAACTAACATCTGTAATCGGTGCATCTCCATTATTGACTCAGGGGTGTGAATACTGTAAATGAGATATTTCTGTATTTAATGTAATACATTTGCTACAATTTCTTTAAAAAAAATTCACTTTGTCATTATGGGGTATTGTGTGTAGATTATGATGTATTTATTTTACCTTTTATTTAACTAGGAAAATCTGTTAAGAGCAAATTCTTATTTACAATGACGGTGAGAAAAGAGATATGAATACTTTATTAAGAATTAACTTAACATCAAGTGTCCCTAAGCACTTCTATTTTTACGTTGTCAGACAATCGGACAATTATTGACTTGATTCTGGCCAACTTTTAGCAAAGAGCAGAAATGTATTCTTGCCATTAAATCTGTGGCCTATCTCTGTCACAATGTTGGTGGTGTAGCAAGAACTTTTCAGTTTGCTGGCAACCAAAACATTTCATTGGTTACACATCTCAACCTCACCCCTTTTCTCAGTGCACAGACAAACACACAGTCCATCCCTCTGTCTTTGTGTGCCAGAACAAGTGTGTGGCCAACGAGGCAGCAACAGAAGAAACCACAGCAGAACATGGAGGGAACGTGGAACCAATCTTTGTAGAACCCTAGAGGAACATAAATACAGAACACAGGATGGACTGGAGATGTTTCTTTTCAATTGTCTTTCGTTTTAAACCAGGGTTATCTTCACATCACACGACTTAGGCACTAGCTATGTCATTCCCTGCTACCAACACACAACCCCTACCACAATGTCCTAGCGGACCAAACTGATTCAAACCTAGTAGTCAATTGAATTTTCAAAGCCAAGTGGTTTGATTTTATTTCTATGAATGTGAAAAATTGAGAAAAAAACCACTGCTCACCTCAGGATGGTTGTGGAGTTAAACCAACTACAGGACAAACAAATTAATTACATTTCCATGCATGGCATCTAACTCAAAACTTCACACATATTCCTTAAACATCAAAACACATATCCCACACATCTGTGACACACAGCAACACTGAATAATAAGATACACTGTTCATATAAGCTATATTTGGTTAGAAAATATTAACATCATTGGATTGTTTCAGCAGTCTATTATTAAGATCTGGCTGGCCTACCTTATATCCATCTCTGGCAACTGATTCTGCTTTTACCTATTAAATATATTCCTGTTGAATACTCTCTAAGAAATGTACCATTGCTCATCAGACCTTAATTAGTAAATAAATAATTCCTTATATCTGAAACCTGTTGCGCTTGTTTCTATCCTTTAATTTGTATTGTACTCCTCTAGAACCCTCAAATTAATCTCTGAACCTGCTGTTTAATTTGTGTTGTACTCCCCTAGAACCCTCAAATTTGTATTGTACTCCCCTAGAACCCTCAAAATAATCTCTGAACCTGCTGTTTAATTTGTGTTGTACTCCCCTAGAACCCTCAAATTTGTATTGTACTCCCCTAGAACCCTCAAAATAATCTCTGAACCTGCTGTTTAATTTGTGTTGTACTCCCCTAGAACCCTTAAAATAATCTCTGAACCTGCTGTTTAATTTGTGTTGTACTCCCCTAGAACCCTTAAAATAATCTCTGAACCTGCTGTTTAATTTGTATTGTACTCCCCTAGAACCCTTAAAATAATCTCTGAACCTGCTGTTTAATTTGGGTTGTACTCCCCTAGAACCCTTAAAATAATCTCTGAACCTGCTGTTTAATTTGTATTGTACTCCTCTAGAACCCTCAAATTAATCTCTGAACCTGCTGTTTAATTTGTGTTGTACTCCCCTAGAAACCTTAAAATAATCTCTGAACCTGCTGTTTAATTTGTGTTGTACTCCCCTAGAACCCTCAAATTTGTATTGTACTCCCCTAGAACCCTTAAAATAATCTCTAGACCTGCTGTTTAATTTGTGTTGTACTCCCCTAGAACCCTTAAAACAAGAAGTCTATCTTGTGTATGAAATTGTTTGGTCTATTTTTCTACTTGTATGTTTAATACCTAAACATGGCAAATAAAATATATATATATTTAATCAGAATACAAATGAGTAATTACCACCATCTACTGGTCATCATCCGTGTGTGTGTGTGTGTGTGTGTGTGTGTGTGTGTGTGTGCGTGTGTGCGTGTGTGTGTGTGTGTGTGTGTGTGTGTGTTTCAAATATATTGAATTTCACCAGAGAGGTTTGCAGAGACGAATTATACCTCTACCAAAATCAGTTTAATGTCAACATGATCAAAGCAACAACGCTGGTTTCTATGGTTACCACCCTGGATAGACTGACAGTGCAAACATATTTTGAACTAAAATATAAACGCAACAATTAAAATGGCGCTGCTATCTCCATTTTAAAGTAGTCCATTTTATTACTTTTTGGGGTTTGAAAATAGTGTTAAGCTAATATTGGGGATCACTCCCAACTCATGGGAATCCCCACCCAGTTGACTACTTTAAAATGGTGGAAGCTCACAATTACAATGTCCATGCTAAAATGGATTATATCCAATTTGAGTCCTCGAACTATCTCGTTGGCTATGCACACTACATTTTATTTGGACAGTTTGTAACGTGTGCCCTCCTGAATAGGCCGCATGCACACCTACTGAATCAGGTTGCCAAATTACAGCCAATCAGAATGGTGGTGGGTGTGGCCCAGTGTGATGAAGTTTAAAGGGACAGTTCACCCTAATGACAAATATACTTCATGTTATGGACAGGAAACAGCATACCAACAAGAGTGAGTGTGGACAGATCCCTATTGGAAAATAATAAAATGTCAAACTATGCACAAAAACCACCACCATCAACAATATTGATTTGATTTGGTATCATTATAACATAATATGTTCAATATTTATGAACTTAATTTAACCTCAAACATTCTATATTCTATATTCTCAAATCATAATTTCAAATGTCTGGCACATTTACAGAAATCGTAATGTGCATTGTCCGTGTTAAATAAATAAAAGAAAACAAATTAAATGAGTAACACTTCAATTTAACCAACCTGGTCTCAGGGGTAGATGTGACATAGTAAATGTAAATCCAGGACACTGAAATTAGTATGATATGTTACGTTTCGAATGTATTAATTTGGTATCTCTTTGTAGTCTGTCTGTCTCTACAAGTGCAGTAATGTATTCATATTTCTATATTCTTAATTCCATTCATTTACCTTATATTTGTGTGTGTTGTGTATATTGTTGTGAAATTGTTAGATATTACTTGTTAGATATTACTGCACTGTTGGAGCGAGAAGCACAAGCATTTCACTATTTTCCTCCCTCATAACTTAGCCTACTGTTCTGACTTGGTGGTGCACATGTAACCTATAGCCTGTTTTAGAGAAACGTGGTCTGTTGAGGGGCTGGCTGAACTGTTGAGGGGCTGGCTGAACTGTTGAGGGGCTGGCTGAACTGTTGAGGGGCTGGCTGAACTGTTGAGGGGCTGGCTGAACTGTTGAGGGCTGGCTGAACTGTTGAGGGCTGGCTGAACTGTTGAGGGGCTGACTGAACTGGGGGTATGTGAAGCTGGACATGGGGGGTATGTCCCCTCACCCAGGGTCAGTGTCTTTTTTCACAGTGCTACACTCTTAGAAAAAAAGGTACCAAAAGGGTACTTCGGCTGTTCCCATAGGATAACTCTTTTTGGTACGAGGTAGAAACCTTTTGGGTTCCAGATAGAACCCTTTTGGGTTCCATGTCAAACCCTCTGTGGAAAGGGTTCGACATGGAACTCAAAAAGCTTCTACCTGGAACCAAAAAGGGTTTTCAAGTAGTTGTCCTACCTTTTCAGGACATTCAGGTGAAATGTCAGAACTTTATGGTCCTGATAATATAGGAAAACAAACACACAAATAAAGTCACAGACACAGACACAGACACACACACACACACACACACACACACACACACACACACACACACACACACATATTGTTCCCACCTTTGACCCTGATGAGGCATGGTCTGTGGATTTTTACAGGAGAAGCTCAGTTGGACCATATCCACATGAGTAATGGATCTGGAAGAGTTGACTTTGTGCTGGATGACATTCATATACATGATATGAGAACCATTGGACAGAGACAGAGACAACAAAGGAGGGCCTACTGCAGCACCTACATCTTCTGCACAGATTCTGTCAGACCTGGGCCCTGACAGTAAATCTCAATAAGACAAAAAATTCCAGTTGCCAGGACAACAAATGCAAATTCTAGACACCGTTGCCCTAGTTGTAACTACAGTACCTAGACCTAAACATCAACACCACAGGTAACTTCAACAAGGTTGTGAATGATCTAAGAGACGAGGCAAGAAGAGCCTTCTGTGCCATCAATATGAACACCACATCCCAATTTAGATCTTGCAACAACAACAAAAATACTCCCAATGTGTTATAGAACCCATTTGTCCTCTATGGTTGTGAGGCCTGGTGTCTACTCACCAACCAACCAACCAACAAAATATGACAAACACCATATGTGACCTGATTCAGGAAACTAGGGGCAAGTCATGACTTCACAGGAGAGCTGTTTGAACACAAAAAGTTTTTTGTTTGTTGTCAAAATGCTTTTTTTTTTGTGCTGGGGAAATTCCTTCTTGAACATGTGTACTTTCATGTGTCTTAATATCAGACTTGTATGCCATCTGTAAATACAAATAAAACATTTAAACTACGAGCCTAGTTGGTTTAGCCACAGAAAAAGTAAGCAACCTTCCCACTAGCCATGATTGGCTGAGATAATGAGTGGACTGGACATCAAATAAAATCAAATCAAAGTGTATTTCTCACATGCGCCGAATACAATAGGTGTAGACCTTACATTGAAATGCTTACTTACAGGATCTAACCAATAGTGCAAAAAAGGTATTAGGTGAACAATAGGTAAGTAAAGAAATAAAACAACAGTAAAAAGACAGGCTATATACAGTAGCGAGGCTATAAAAGTAGCGAGGCTACTTACAGACACCGGTTAGTCAGGCTGATTGAGTATGTACATGTAGTATGTACATGTAGATAGGGTTAAAGTGACTATGCATATATGATGAACAGATAGTAGCCGAGAGATGAGTTTGGATTGGTCTGCCATATAGCACGTCTGTCTATTGGAGCTGGTCAGTATGTCTAGGTAAACGTGTCAAACACGGCTTTAAATAAAAAGTGTTGTGCAGTAAAACTGCATAAACCTAATGTGAAGTTAAAGTGTACTGTTAGCTAGCTAACGTTAGCTGGCTGGCTCGCTAGCTAACGTTATGTGTATGATCTCCACTTTCTGGAGGACCGAGTTTTGAAATCAGTGGAATTCGAGTATGATGGCTAAGGAGATGGAGAAAACACCAGTCTGGATTACATCGTCAAACTAAGGGCAACCATGCATGGCATCAGACAGGAGACGTCTCCAACCATGATGTATACTGCTAAGATAGTCTAGCTAGCTACATTTTCAGATATTACACATTCCTAATTTTGACAGAAAGTAGTTTCATTTCAAGTGTACTGTTAGCTAACTAATGTTAGCTGGCTGGGTCGCTAGTTAATGTTAGCTGGCAGGGTCACTAGCTAACGTTGTGTATGATCTTATTCTTCGTATCTCAGACACATTTGCTTGACTAGTTATAGTCATAGAACCTGGTTGGTTAGCTACCTGCAGATTCATGCAGGGTAGTAACGTCATGAGTTGTGATTATGGTCCATTGCTTAGCTAGCTAGCTTGCTACATGTCTTAACAAAGGACTCCATACAGGTATCCATTTCAATAGAATGTCACTGCAATTGTTAATAGACACACTAGCTGGTAAATTCTCTCTGGCTATCTACTCCGATATCAGACCACGGGTAAGATAGTCTAGCTAGCTACATTTTCAGACCATTGTTTAGCTAGATAGCTAACATTAGCCGGCTGGCTCGCTAACTAATGTTACATCATCCAGTGTGCGTTCGGACAATCTGACAGCACAGTTGCAGTCACCAACACTTTGGATAACATAACAGCCTAACCAGCTCCGCTAGAGTGAGTAATGTTCAGTGAGCTGTTTTCTCTCTCTCTTAGATGTCTGGAAGTAGCTGGCAAGTTAGTACAGAATGCACAGATCAACCTTTAAAGAGATGGGTGGGGCTAAAGCTTAAGAGGGTGTGAACAATGCTGAATGGGTGTAGACAAAGAAGGGCTCTCCAACAGCAGTACCAAAACATTGAAAGACGGTTTTCTCAAAAGTAGGTTTTACAAGTTGATCAACTTTTCAAGCAGAATTACTTTTCCATTGTTTCCATAAATACAGTGTATGATATACCATTTTGTAGCTCTGAATCTCAACTTTTATCCAATGTAAAAAACTGAAATTCAAATGTTGCTACATAAGATCGAATCCATATTGAGTTTCTGCAAAAAATATGCAAAACCCCAAACAAAGAACAGAATGTATTTGTGAACAGAGCCCAGAATCAAACAGACCCCACAAAGCCCCAGTACAGCAACACAATTAGACCCAGCCAAACTATGAGAAAGCAAAAAGATAACTACACTGAACAAAAATATGAAAGCAACATCATGAGATTAAATAAAATATCCCAGAAATGTTCCATACGCACAAAAAGCATCTTACTCTCAAATTTTACGCAAAAATTTGTTCACCTCCCTGTTAGTTAACATTTTTCCTTTGCCAAGATAATCCATCCACCTGACAGGTGTGACATATCAAAAAGCTGATTAAACAGCATGATCATTACACAGGTGCACCTTGTGCTGGGGACAATAAAAGGCCACTAAAATGTGCAGTTTTGTCAAATGGTGGTCACATCAAATACTGACTGTTTTTTTTTATCCATGCCCCTATTTTTTTTTTATGTATCTATCTGTGACCAACAGCTGCATATCTGTATTCCCAGTCATGTGCAATCCATAGATTAGTGCCTAATAAATTCATTGAAATTGACTCATTTCCTTATATAAACTGTTAATCTTTAAAATTGTTGCATTTATATTTTGGTTTGGTGTATGACACATTGTAAAGAATCAACCAAAAAAACTGAGCAAATTGGAATTTCTTCTGCTACTTAACAGAGAGTACACAGTGGAAGAATACCCAAACACTGTGACTAACCCTAAATTAAGAAAATCTTTGACTATGTACAGACTCAATGAGCATAGCCTTTGTCACACCCTGGCCATAGAGAGGGTTTTATTCTCCATGTTGGTTATGCCAGGGTGTGACTAGGGTGGGCATTCTATGTCCTTTTTTCTATGTTTTGTATTTCTTTGTTTTGGCCGGGTATGGTTCTCAATCAGGGACAGCTGTATATCGTTGTCTCTGATTGGGAGCCATACTTAGGCAGCCTGTTTTCCTGGGTGGTTACTTTTTGTTTAGTTCATGTTCCTGACAGAACTGTTTAGCTGTCGTTCGTTTTGTTGAAAGTGTTCTATTAATGATGAGCACTCACCACGCTGCGCCTTGGTCTACTCCTTGCAACAGCCTTGGTCTACTCCTTGCAACAGCCGTTACAGCCGTGCTATTGAGAGAGGCCACCATAGGCAGACCTGGCTCTCGAGAAAGGACAGGCTATGTGCACACTGCCTACAAAATGAGGTGGAAACCGAGCTGCACTTCGTAACCTCCTGCCAAATGTGACCGACTGCCTCGATTCGGTCGTATGTAGAAAAATTTGAAATGGTGTTTTTTACATTGGATGAAAGTAGAGATTCAGAGCTATCAAATGATATAGCATACACTGCAGTTGAACAATGGGAAAGTAATTCTGCTTTGAAAGTTGATAAACTTGTAAACTCAGTTTTGAGAAAATAGAATTTTAGTGTTTCAGTGAGAGAGCTCTTTGTCTACACCCATTCAGCATCATTAACACCCTCTTAATCTTTAGCCCCACCCATCTCCTTGCATTCAGAGCACACACTTGATGCTCTGGCCAATGATTTGTTTACCTCTTGATAACATGAAAACAGCCTAACCAGCACTGCTGGCAACAATATCATTATGCTTTTTTGCCAACGCTTACATCGGCCATATTCAATGGGTGTTGTACACTTTAGCTTAAGACATGTAGCTAGCTAGCTAGGTAAACAATTAACCTAGCTAGGGAGCCAGCCAGCTAACGCTAGCTAACAGTACACTTTAGCTTAAGACATGTAGCTAGCTAGGTAAACAATTAACCTAGCTAGGGAGCCAGCCAGCTAACGCTAGCTAACAGTACACTTTAGCTTAAGACATGTAGCTAGCTAGCTAGGTAAACAACCTAACTAGGGAGCCAGCCAGCTAACGCTAGCTAACAGTACACTTTAGCTTAAGACATGAAGCTAGCTAGCTAGGTAAACAACCTAGCTAGGGAGCCAGCCAGCTAACGCTAGCTAACAGTACACTTTAGCTTGAAATGAAACCACTTTCTGTCAATTAGAAACATGTAATATCTTAAAATGTAGCTAGCTAGACTCTCTTACCTGTATAAATCATCATGCATGATGGACGCATCTCCCTGTCACGGATCCATGCCACAAATGCCCTTAGTTTGAGGACATTTGCCTTCCCTGTAGCTCAGTTGGTAGAGCATGGTGTTTGCAACACCAGGGTTGTGGGTTCGATTCCCACGGGGGGCCAGCACAGAAAAAAATGTATTAAATTGTATGAAATGTATGCATTCACTACTGTAAGTCGCTCTGTATAAGACCATCTGCTAAATGACTAAAATGTAAAAAAAAAAATGTAAAAAATGACATAATCAGAAAACAGGTGTTTTCTCCATCTCTTTAGCTATCATACTCTAATTCCACTGATTTCAAAACTCGGTCCTCCAGAAAGTGGAACGCAACACTTCTGCAGCTACATTTAACCCTTGTGTAGTCTAAACATTCTGTATACTCCCCTTGTGCTAAGGGTAAAAAATGAGCCGCCTTCACTAAACCCCTAAAATAAACCCCAAATCTATTTTGCATGAAGAAACAACCTGTCATTCATCACAATCTTTGTGAATATCTGGGTTTTCCCTCTTTACAATGCAGAAAGACTGCATTTAATCAGTGGACACCACTCATTTTTATTACAACACACCTGTCATAATTGTTTCCTCTACTAAAGTAGAGGTTTATTATTGCTAAAGGTACTGCATAGATGTAAACATATATTTTTTTAGCAAGAGATAACACTTGTATAGCCTAAGAAAGTAGCAGAAATGTGCAGAAAGTAGTTTTGAATTGATTTTATTGAAGGGGAACAATAACAGTCGAACTTTTTTGGCAACATAGTGATATGTTCTTATATACTGTACAATGAGGAATTCAAAATCAAATCAAATCAAGTGTATTTATATAGCCCTTCTTACATCAGCTGATATCTCAAAGTGCTGTACAGAAACCCAGCCTAAAACCCCAAACAGCAAGCAATGCAGGTGTAGAAGCACAACTACAAAATACTATAATGGCACAAGACGAGACCCAGACGAGACCCAGATGCTGACACGGGAGGCAGATGGTTTGAGTCTTTGATATTTATTAATAATCCAAAAGGGGTAGGCAGGAGAATGGTCGAGGACAGTGTCGTGACTGTCCTGCTCGGCTCAGGTTACCAATGACCACAATCCTGCAGAGAGATTTCATCCCCACTAGAGGAGAAGGGATCTCACGGGATAGGAAGATGTGGGGGGTTTTATGACCCCTCACATCATTGTAAATCTTAGGCAACAGACTAAAATTCCTTTGTCCTCTCACTATGGAGAACCAGCCTCAGAACATTAAACATGCAATAAAGGGACTTTGGGACAAGGGGTTTTCGTCAGCCACAATGGTGGTCATGATGATAGATGGAATATGAAAATGAATGTCATTTTTGTCTGGTTATTAAAGGTTAAAGGACGATGTTATTACGGAAACATTGTAACTTTAAGAGTTTTCCTAGTATATGCTTGATGTTTATACATTGTACGATGTGTGGAAAATGTCCAAATCAAAGAGAATGTTTTGGTAAAGATGAAATGTGATGTTAGTTGTCTAAAATTAGATTGGAGTTAAATCCAGACCTCCAGCCTCTTAACTAGTTAAATCTAGACCTCCAGCCTCTTAACTAGTTAAATCCAGACCTCCAGCCTTGTAACTTGTTAAACCCAGACCTCCAGCCTCTTAACTAGTTAAACTCAGACCTCCAGCTTCGTAACTAGTTAAATCCAGACCTCCAGCCTCGTAACTAGTTAAACCCAGACCTCCGGCCTCTTAACTAGTTAAACCCAGACCTCCAGCCTCTTAACTAGTTAAATCCAGACCTCCAGCCTCGTAACTAGTGAAATCCAGACCTCCAGCCTCTTAACTAGTTAAACCCAGACCTCCAGCCTCGTAACTAGTTAAATCTAGACCTTCAGCCTCTTAACTTGGTACGCCCAGAGAATTGCTCTAAAGGCGGTTACGCCCACTTCTGACCCGAGTGTATAAGACATGTGAGTTAAGAATTAACATATCAGACTAAGTGACCCGAGCTGCAGCCATGGTCTGAATAGTATGGGTCAGAATATAATGATGTAATTACGTGTGGGAGGTCTCAGATGGGAAGCTCCTTGTGGGTTGTTTAGGCTTCTCAATGACGCACTTCTCCGGCGCAACTCTCTGGTTGTCCTCACGATGTCAGTGTCCTTTTGGCTTAGTGGTCTGATTCCTCGCCCTTGCTCTGGAAGGGGTCTTCTGAGGACAGACAGCATAAGAGCGGCAGTTCGGGGCAAGGCTAGGGTTCAAATAAGCATAGCTGACAAATTAACCCAAATGTATATTTCTCTCGTGTACTTTCTCTTTTTCTCTCTCGTTTAAATCCCCATTTTGGGTAACACGCGCCATAGTGTGTTGGCCCGTTATACTAAGTCCTAATCAATAGCCTAGACTGTGTTTTGTGTGTCTTTTATCATCATTTTAGCTTGCTAGTAAATAAATAATCAACTAAGATTGGTGTGGTACGAACTCATTGGTGGGACGCGGGTCCGTGCAGATTCCCGGATTATGCGACGTTTAGAATGAGATTGTAGAGGAAACTGATTAATTAGCGATTGTTGTAAAATCGATATTCTGATATTCTTTGAGTTAATTTGGGAAATAGAAACTCAATAAAACAAATTTTCCCATGGTGCCCCAGGTTAATGAGTTAATAATTGCTTGATTCATTTAATCATGCAATTAGAAACCTTTAATCATTCGATGAACAACAGTCGTCACATTAACTAATACAACGTCACGACAACAGGTAAAAGGTCAAAACCAGTTCAGAGTCCAGGAGGTACAGTGTGGCAGGCAGGCTCGAGGTCAGGGCAGGTAGAATGGTACAGAATGGTACAGAGTCCAGAAAACAGGCAAGGGTCAGCTGCTGGTTGAGTTCAATCAGTAGCACACATAATCTCAATTTCTCCTTTTGTGTGTGTGTGATTGTGCATATGTGTGTGTGTGTCTTTGTGTTTTTTGTGGGACCAACTCCATATTAATGCCCATCATTTTGGAATGAGATGTTCGACAAGCAGGTGTCCACACATTTTTGGTCATGTAGTGTAGGTTTGCTTGTCTTTATTTTATGACTTATCATTAATGCCGTCTTTGATGTGCTTATCAATGCACAAAAAAACTATAAAAATTCCCCACTCCTATCGATAAAATAATTATATTAAGTCATACACAAGTTTAAGTGTACTTGGATTTTCAAATGTATTCTGTCATTATTTAACGAGCATTTTAGACTGTTGGGCCAGTAATCAAAAGGTTGCTGGTTTGAATCCCCGGGCCGACTAGATGAAAAGCCTGTTGACTTGTACTTGAACAAGGCCCTAGTCGCTCTGGATACAAACGTCTGCTAAAGGACTACCGAGAGGTTGTGAGATTGAAAAACCACACCATCATTATCATAAACTCAGCAAAAAAGTCCCTTTTTCAGGACCCTGTCTTTCAAAGATAATTCGTAAAAATCCAAATAACTTCACAGATCTTCATTGTAAAGGGTTTAAACACTGTTTCCCATGCTTGGTCAATGAAACATAAACAATTAATGAACATGCACCTGTGGAACGGTCGTTAAGATACTAACAGCTTACAGACGGTAGGTAATTAAGGTCACAGTTATGAAAACTTAGGACACTAAAGAGGCCTTTCTACTGACTCTGAAAAGCACCAAAAGAAAGATGCCCAGGGTCTCTGCTCATCTGCGTGAACGTGCCTTAGGCATGCTGCAAGGAGGCATGATGACTGCAGATGTGGCCAGCGAAATAAATTGAAATGTCCGTACTGTGAGATGCCTAAGACAGTACTACAGGGAGACAGGACGGACAGCTGATCGTCCTCACAGTGGCAGACCACGTGTAACAACACCTGCACAGGATCGGTGCATCCGAACATCACACCTGCGGGACAGGTACAGGATGGCAACCACAACTGCCCGAGTTACACCAGGAACGCACAATCCCTCCATCAGTGCTCAGACTGTCTGCAATAGGCTGAGAGAGGCTGGACTGAGGGCTTGTAGGCCTGTTGTAAGGCAGGTCCTCACCAGACATCACCGGCAACAACGTCGCCTATGGGCACAAACCCACCGTCGCTGGACCAGACAGGACTGGCAAAAAGTGCTCTTCACTGACGAGTCACGGTTTTGTCTCACCAGGGGTGATTGTCGGAATCGTGTTTATCGTCCAAGGAATGAGCGTTACACCGAGGCCTGTACTCTGGAGCGGGATTGATTTGGAGTTGGTGGGTCCGTCATGGTCTGGGACGGTGTGTCACAGCATCATCGGACTGAGCTTGTTGTCATTGCAGGCAATCTCAACGCTGTGCTTTACAGAGAAGACATTATCCTCCCTCATGTGGTACCCTTCCTGCAGGCTCATCCTGACATGACCCTCCAGCATGACAATGCCATCAGCCATACTGCTCGTTCTGTGCGTGATTTCCTGGGAACTTGGAACTTGCAAGTGCCTTGTTGGAAGAGTGGGGTAACATATCAAAGCTAGAACTGGCAAATCTGGTGCAGTCCATGAGGAGGAGATGCACTGCAGTACTTAATGCAGCTGGTGGCCACACCAGATACTGACTGTTACTTTTGATTTTAACCCCCCCTCCTTTTTTTCAGGGACACATTATTCCATTTTTGTTAGTCACATGTCTGTGGAACTTGTTCAGTTTATGTCTCAGTTGTTGAATCTTATGTTCATACAAATATTTACACATGTTAAGTTTGCTGAAAATAAACACACTTGACAGTGAGAGGTTTCTTTTTTTGCTCTATTGCAGTTAGATATTTTGAATTATTTGTTGCAATATCTGTGTTTTTGACTGATAAATTAATCAATAAATGTATCTTATGCTACTCAAAGATAAATAGCAAACATTTTTCTAAGCTAATTCAATCTATGAGACGGATTTATTGCACCCATTACTGAAATGGTTGTTCCAGTAGATAGAATCATTTATTAATCTTTCTATCTGCGGCAGTCATTCTGAATGCAGATAGTGGGAATCCACTTGGGCTGGATTCCATTAGGAATTCAACATCTCTCTGCAAACCAGCATAATGTGACTTGATGCTGGTGTTGATGTATGTTAGGCTGGTCACCATGTGTTGCTGTATCTTAGGCTGGTCACCATGTGTTGCTGTATCTTAGGCTGGTCACCATGTGTTGCTGCATCTTAGGCTGGGCACCATGTATTGCTGTATGTTAGGCTGGTCACCATGTGTTGCTGTATCTAAGGCTGGTCACCATGTGTTGCTGTATGTTAGGCTGGTCACCATGTGTTGCTGCATCTTAGGCTGGTCACCATGTGTTGCTGTATCTTAGGCTGGTCACCATGTGTTGCTGTATCTTAGGCTGGTCACCATGTGTTGCTGTATCTTAGGCTGGTCACCATGTGTTGCTGTATCTTAGGCTGGTCACCATGTGTTGCTGTATGTTAGGCTGGTCACCATGTGTTGCTGTATCTTAGGCTGGTCACCATGTGTTGCTGTATCTTAGGCTGGTCACCATGTGTTGCTGTATCTTAGGCTGGTCACCATGTGTTGCTGTATCTTAGGCTGGTCACCATGTGTTGCTGTATCTTAGGCTGGTCACCATGTGTTGCTGTATGTTAGGCTGGTCACCATGTGTTGCTGTATCTTAGGCTGGTCACCATGTGTTGCTGTATGTTAGGCTGGTCACCATGTGTTGCTGTATCTTAGGCTGGTCACCATGCATAGCACCGTTAACATCAAGAACACATTCCTAATATGGTACAGCAACCCTGTGGAAAGCTTTTGAAACTATGTAGAGTCCATGCCCAGACGAATTGACAATCAAAAAATAAATCCTAATGAACAAGGCTTTGAAGTTTATTTCCCCCCCTCTATCCTCTAACTCAAAAAAAAGAAACCTCCCTGGTTTTGTGTGATGGCCTCTTCCAAATATGGACGTCCACGAAAGAGAGTTCAGACGACTGCTGTACAGCTTGTCGATGTCGTTGAGCTAAACAACCACCGTTGTCGTGTTCGTGAGAGTCTTGTCTTTCGATGGTGGAGATTTATTAGTTTGTAGCTCACATAGTTTGGGTTGGTTTCCACTAGTTACACCAATCACAAAGTCAAAATTGGCTATATTGTAAAAATAGCTTTTTTGGTCTTAATTTAAGGTTAGGAATAAAGTTAGCAGTGTTTTTAAGGTAAGGGTTAAGGTGACTTTTAAAAACATTTTGAGAAAATGAATTTAAGAAATAGGTGGGGGTTTATGACGTTGTGTCTGTGGTAACTACTGAGGACAGTTCGGGTTTTACAGACGATTTTGTGACGATTTTCTTGTCCGGATCCTCGCATGTGTAGAAAAAGGCCGTTTCCACAAGCCCCATGTTATGAAATAGACGCAAACGTTATGTCGGCGAAAAGAGGAGATTGAGCTGCAGCCACAGTACGTCTCTAGCATTAACACACAGGCAGATATTCAATATTCAAAATGACGCACGGGTATGTCAATCAACTCTAGGGTTTTTCTAAGCAACTCCCTGCTTTTCTGTGTGGTTTTTGAATTAACAATCAACTCCAGCAGAGTAGAGTATCTCCAGCAGAGTATCTATTGGTTGACTTCCTTTTGATCTAAAATCCATGCTGCATGCACACTGCAAAGTGGAAAAATTATGTCCATGTAAGAAATCTGATCAGTGCTTTTATACTGCATCTGATGCCAACCTTTGGTTTGGTATGGAATATTATCTTCTCTCATTTCTTGCCAAACCTAATTGAAGGCTTTAGGGTCAGGAAGACAGACACGGACTAATGCAACAGAGGATGTCAGGCAGAAACAGTCACTCAGCCACATTATTATGCTACATCCCAAATAGGTTCTGGTCAAAAGTAGTGTACTACATAGGGAATAGGGTGCCATATGGGTACTACATAGGGAATAGGGTGCCATATGGGTACTACATAGGGAATAGGGTGCCATATGGGTACTACATAGGGAATAGGGTGCTATATGGGTACTACATAGGGAATAGGGTTCCATATGGGCACTACATAGGGAATAGGGTGCCATATGGGTACTACATAGGGAATAGGGTGCCATATGGGTACTACATAGGGAATAGGGTGCCATATGGGTACTACATAGGGAATAGGGTGCCATATGGGTACTACATAAGGAATAGGGTTCCATATGGGTACTACATAGGGAATAGGGTGCCATATGGGTACTACATAGGGAATAGGGTGCCATATGGGTACTACATAGGGAATAGGGTGCCATATGGGTACTACATAGGGAAAAGGTGCCATATGGGTACTACATAGGGAATAGGGTGCCATATGGGTACTAAATAGGGAATAGGGTGCCATATGGGTACTACATAGGGAATAGGGTGCCATATGGGTACTACATAGGGAATAGGGTGCCATATGGGTACTTCATAGGGAATTGGGTGCCATATGGGTACTACATAGGGAATAGGGTGCCATATGGGTACTACATAGGGAATAGGGTGCCATATGGGTACTACATAGGGAATAGGGTGCCATATGGGTACTAAATAGGGAATAGGGTGCCATATGGGTACTACATAGGGAATAGGGTGCCATATGGGTACTACATAGGGAATAGGGTGCCATGGGGGACACAGTCTGCCACACTTTGTCCCTAATGGCCCTTTTCCTCTCAGATATGACTGGTTGGTAAATGACTGGAGAACACATTGATTAACACAAATCCAGAGAGCCATTAGCGATGGTGGATGGAACATACTGGATTCCTCCTCCTCGGCTGCGTTCTCTGGCTAATGGAGAGTGAAAAACAAATGAGCTCTCTTTGTTTACCCACCACTGTGTGTTCTCGCTGTCTCCTTCCATCTCTCTTTATTGGGGCTCTCTCTTTCGCTCCATCTTCCACCACCAAGATGGCACATTTCATTTCTGTGAGAGGAACCTCAGGGAAACTAATGACCTAGGTCTGACACTGAGGAGTTATGAATAAACCTGATGTTATGAAGATAGGGAAAACATGTGGTCTGTTTCTCTGTGTGTGGTCTATTGTTTACGTGGCTCTGTTCAAAATACATGTACATTTCATCCTTCTGATGTGATCTGATGTGACCTAAAGCCTGAATGAACATACTAGGTGGTTGGGGGAAGTCAACATTGTGGTAACTTCACATAGTAGCTAAAGAGTGACTGATACAGTAAGTAGTCTTGTCCGAGCCATAACGGCCCATAGGACAGGAGCCTATCTCCTGTTTCTGTAGTGTGAGACAGCTTGATGTACAAGTACACCCTCTGGACAGGACGCTAGTCTATCTCCTGTTTCTGTAGTGTGAGGCAGCTTGATGTACTAGTACACTACCTGGACAGGATGCTAGTCTATCTCCTGTTTCTGTAGTGTGAGGCAGTTTGATGTACAAGTACACTACCTGGACAGGATGCTAGTCTATCTCCTGTTTCTGTAGTGTGAGGCAGCTTGATGTACTAGTACACTACCTGGACAGGATGCTAGTCTATCTCCTGTTTCTGTAGTGTGAGGCAGCTTGATGTACTAGTACACTACCTGGACAGGATGCTAGTCTATCTCCTGTTTCTGTAGTGTGAGGCAGCTTGATGTACTAGTACACTACCTGGACAGGACGCTAGTCTATCTCCTGTTTCTGTAGTGTGAGGCAGCTTGATTTACTAGTATACTACCTGGACAGGATGCTAGTCTATCTCCTGTTTCTGTAGTGTGAGGCAGTTTGATGTACTAATACACTACCTGGACAGGATGCTAGCCTATCTCCTGTTTCTGTAGTGTGAGACAGCTTGATGTACAGTACACTACCTGGACAGGATGCTAGTCTATCTCCTGTTTCTGTAGTGTGCGTGAGACAGCTTGATGTACAGTACACTACCTGGACAGGACACTAGTCTATTGCAGGGCCCATGATACAGCAGCTCTTTCTAACACCTTGGCATTAGTCTGATTAGGAATCTTCATTTTCACCATCAGTCCCTACCGTGTATCAGTTGCAGGTTAATCTCGTCCACGAGCCTCCCCCCCCCCCCCCCCTCCCTCTGGCAGTAATTGAGCCTGAGGGTGTTAGTTGCAGGTTGGCGTGATGCACAATATCAGTATTTGGTTGATGGGACCCAATGCATTACATCACAGTGTGTAGTGTATTGCTAGGGGTTTGCAAAATTCCATTAACTTTCACAAAATTCTCTGGTTCTCCAGAAATCCTGTTTGGACGATTCTGGATTTCCTGCTTATTCCTTCCTGATTCTGTGAATCTTCAAACCGGGAATCTTCCAACCAGGGAATTTTGAGACCTTAGTTGATTTTCATGTTTTTTTTTTCCCCCGTTTGAGTCATTTTAGCAGATGCTCTTATCCAGAGCTAGTAGCAATTAGGGTTATGTGCCTTTCCTCGGGGATTTGAACAAGCGACCGTTCAGTTACTGGCCTAATGATATTTTAACAGTTAGACTCTGCTATACTACATGCCAGTGTTGACTACTGTACTAAATTAAATGGACACGCAGCAGTACTGTTGGAATCAGACAGACGGCAGCAGAGATCCATGTTCAGTTTATCACAATACAGTTTATTCTTTAAAAAACTTTTTTTTACATTGAACCTTTATTTAACCTGGCAAGTAAATTCTGGAGGGTACAGATTGAAAAACCCATGTTCAGCAAAGATTGAAAAACCATCATGGGTTTTCCTTAACGCCCCAAACCAGACTTGAAATAATGGCATTACAAAATGATCTCAGCTAGAATGGGAAATGCAATATATTAAAGTTACCTACATGAATATATTCCAGAAAGATCTGCATTGTAAGTTATGGATGCTTGCTTGGACAGTATTTGTCTCTAGAAAAGGATGCTCGACAAGACAACCTCAGGATGTAAAACAGACAGCTTCTTTGAACAAGCATAATTTATTAAACAAGTGATATAACAATGCTCTCTGAAGGCATGCTGAATAAGCTAAATCATTTGAATGTGTAGTACAAATCCACATTAAATGCAGTCCTCTTCAAAAAGCAAGTACATGCATACATACCTAAATATGCCTAACCATGTTGGACAAAAAGAGGCAGATCTATTAGCCATTTACCATTACAACTAAAATTAGGTACACAAAACTACAACTGTTCCCAAACTCAAAGCACATTGTCTGCTAAGCTTCCGCCAAGTCCTTCTCTTGAAGCCGCCAGAGTGTGTGTGTGTGTGTGTCTGTGTGTAATCAATTACTTCAGTGTGAGAATATCTATGGGCAGCCTGGGGTGACGCTGCATTTGGATAGTGCAGACAGTATAGACAGAATTAAGCTTGCAGCTGCAGTGTGTCTCTTTGAGTAGAGGTTTGTGTGTGTGTGTGTGTGTGTGTGTGTGTGTGTGTGTGTGTGTGTGTGTGTGTGTGTGTGTGTAGTAATTTCAGGTCTAGAAAATATATACACAAACACACTGACACTCACACACTGAGTGTTCCGCAGGTCAGAAGTGAAACATGATGATTCAGCCGGTGTGTGTGTGTGTGTCTGAGTCATTGGGTCTTCGAGGAGGATGAGGAAGGTCGGTCTGTTCCTACTCCCCTTCCTCCCACTCGGTCTCTGGGAATGATGCGCAACTCTGAACCGTGCTTCAGGAACACATTCCCTGGAAAATAACAACAACATAAATCGTCAATAACATCAGAGAATAGAAGAAAACAAACGTTCTCCATAAAGAGTCGCCCCCCACCTGAAAACAGTTGATAGTATTGTCACTGCAGTATTCACCTTGTCAGTCTTTCCTAGGCATTTCTCTAGCGCCATAAAAACTCACAGCACCAATCCACAGACACCTCCAGGAGATAAATGAGACGAACTGATAGATTGAGCTACTAAAACACAGCAAATCTGTTGTAAAATATATCAAGTAGTAACATCCCAAAACAGCCCATAGACTAGTGTTCAAGTACTGACAGATAGGTTAACGTTAGCCTATACTACTAACAACTAGCTAACAGGAAATGATTCCCTCTGAGGCAATACATTATCATTAGCATAACAATACGGAAGACTTAAGGGTAGTGCACGGTGATTACAGCAGATGGTGTTTACAGGGCACGGTGATTACAGCAGATGGTGTTTACAGGGCACGGTGATTACAGCAGATGGTATTTACAGGGCACGGTGATTACAGCAGATGGTGTTTACAGGGCACGGTGATTACAGGGCACGGTGATTACAGCAGATGGTGATTACAGGGCACGGTGATTACAGGGCACGGTGATTACAGGGCACGGTGATTACAGCAGATGGTGATTACAGGGCACGGTGATTACAGCAGATGGTATTTACAGGGCACGGTGATTACAGCAGATGGTGTTTACAGGGCACGGTGATTACAGCAGATGGTGTTTACAGGGCACGGTGATTACAGCAGATGGTGATTACAGGGCACGGTGATTACAGCAGATGGTATTTACAGGGCACTGTGATTACAGCAGATGGTGTTTACAGGGCACGGTGATTACAGGGCACGGTGATTACAGGGCACGGTGATTACAGCAGATGGTGATTACAGGGCACGGTGATTACAGGGCACTGTGATTACAGGGCACGGTGATTACAGCAGATGGTGTTTACAGGGCACGGTGATTACAGCAGATGGTATTTACAGGGCACGTGATTACAGCAGATGGTATTTACAGGGCACGGTGATTACAGCAGATGGTGATTACAGGGCACGGTGATTACAGCAGATGGTGTTTACAGGGCACGGTGATTACAGCAGATGGTGATTACAGGGCACGGTGATTACAGCAGATGGTGATTACAGCAGATGGTGTTTACAGGGCATGGTGATTACAGCAGATGGTGTTACAGGGCAGAGTGATTACAGCAGATGGTGGTTACAGGGCACGGTGATTACAGGGCACGGTGATTACAGGGCACGGTGATTACAGGGCACGGTGATTACAGCAGATGGTGTTTACAGGGCACGGTGATTACAGCAGATGGTGTTACAGGGCACGGTGATTACAGCAGATGGTGATTACAGGGCACGGTGATTACAGCAGATGGTGATTACAGGGCACGGTGATTACAGGGCACGGTGATTACAGCAGATGGTGATTACAGGGCACGGTGATTACAGGGCACGGTGATTACAGGGCACGGTGATTACAGCAGATGGTGATTACAGGGCACGGTGATTACAGCAGATGGTGATTACAGGGCACGGTGATTACAGCAGATGGTGATTACAGGGCACGGTGATTACAGCAGATGGTGATTACAGGGCATGGTGATTACAGGGCACGGTGATACAGCAGATGGTGATTACAGCAGATGGTGATTACAGGGCATGGTGATTACAGGGCACGGTGATACAGCAGATGGTGATTACAAGGCATGGTGATTAAAGGACTTGACGGACAGAGAAAAGTAGCCAAGAGTAAGTACTCTACCTTATGGATAGCATTTATATAGTATGACATGTATTCAACGGCCTGCTTTCTCACGTCTTCATGTACAACTAGTGCAAGGTGAAGAAAGCCAGGCGTGGGTGCTGTAGGCTACCGCAAGTGCAGTTTACTATCTATAATACATGGGTTTTATATAGCCCAGAACTTTTCATGGACCCAAAGATGAGTTTAGTTCAACTGACTGTCTGCTCACAACTACATTATTAAAACACTTTTTTTTTTTTTAAAAACAGCCTTCAAAAGGAATGGAAGAGTAAAGTTATTTATTGAGCCATTCCTGAAAAGTAACACATTCCAAGAAACATCTTTAATACACACCACTCTCTGCTATCCCACAACACTCCATCTACCTGGAGGTCAATGCTAGCTAGCTGAATAGCCTATGCTATTCTAAATGAAATCAAATTACATCAGCCGATGTCACAAAGTGATGTACAGAAACCCCCCAAACAGCAAGCAATGCAGATGTAGAAACACGGTGGCTAGGGAAAAACTCCCTAGAAAGACAGGAAACTAGGAAGAAACCTAGAGAGGATCCAGGCTGATGTTGTTCAA
Source organism: Salmo trutta (assembly GCF_901001165.1). NCBI lineage: Eukaryota > Metazoa > Chordata > Actinopteri > Salmoniformes > Salmonidae > Salmo > Salmo trutta. The sequence goes on along the minus strand of NC_042968.1, from coordinate 91,028,735 downwards.
AACGTTCATAGATGACCAGCAGGGTTAAATAATAATAATAATAATAATAATCACAGTGGTTGTAGAGGGTGCAACAGGTCAGCACCTCAGGAGTAAATGTCAGTTGGCTTTTCAAGGCCGATCAGGGCTCTGTGTGTAACATGAGGCACGAAGGAGCACTCTCTCATACCCCTGCACATCGACTCAGTACTGGTACTCCCATGTATATTGCCAAGTTATCGTTCGTTACTCATTGTGTATTTATTATTACATGTTATTTTTCTATTATTTCTCTATTTTCTTTGTCTCTGTATTGTTGAGCAGAGTTGCAAAGAAAAAGCCATATCTCAGACTGGCCAATAAAAAGAAAAGATTAAGATGGGCAAAAGAACACAGACACTGATCAGAGGAACTCTACCTGGAAGGCCAGCATCCGCCTCTTCACTGTTGACGTTGAGACTGCTGTTTTGCGGGTACTATTTAATGAAGCTGCCTGTTGAGGACTTGTGAGGAGTCTGTTTCTCAAACTAGACACACTAATGTACTTGTCCTCTTGTTCAGTTGTGCACCGGGGCCTCCCACTCCTCTTTCTATTCTGGTTAGAGCCCGTTTGCGCTGTTCTGTGAAGGGAGTAATACACAGCGTTGCACGAGATCTTCAGTTTCTTGGCAATTTCTCGCATGGAATAGCATTAATTTCTCAGAACAAGAATAGACTGACAAGTTTCAAAAGAAAGGTCTTTGTTTCTGGCCATTTTGAGCCTGTAATCGAACCCACAAATGCTGATGCTCCAGATACTCAACTAGTCTAAAGAAGGCCAGTTTAATTTCTTCTTTAAATCAGAACAACAGTTTAACTGTGCTAACATAATTGCAAACTGTTTTCTAATGATCAATTAGCCTTTTAAAATTATAAACTTGGATTAGCTAACAACTCAGGACTGATGGTTGCTGATAATGGCCCTCTGTACACCTATGTAGATATTCCATTAAAAATCAGCCGTTTCCAGCTACAGTAGTAATTTACAACATGAACAATGTCTACACTGTATTTCTGATCCATTTGATGTTATTTTAATGGTATTTTTTTTAAATAAACTTCCTTGTTTTTGAAAGAAAAGCTAAGTGACCCCAAACTTTTGAATGGAAGTATATGTATGTATGTATATATATATTGTGGCAGACGGCAGGGAGAGGTGAAGGGAGTGGTTATTGAGGGGAGATATCTTGCAGCCCACTGGCTCCACCCCCGAGCCTTATATGGACTTCCTGCCCCAACAAGGCAAGGCAAGGCTGTCGCTGGTTAAGCCAGGGAGTGCTTGGGGATAAAGGAGGAAGCAGCCTGCACAAAGGGGCAGAGTAAGAAGAGAGCAACGTGCGTTATGAAGAGCGGGAAAGATAATCACTAAAGGGAGGGGGGATCCTTAATAAACTTCCCCTTTGCATTCTACTGGTGCATGTTTTGTTATTGAACTTGGAGACGTGGAAACCCCACACCCTTGAGCTTGCTACATAACATATTTTATTGTGAACATGTTTTTAGAAACTGTTGCAATGGTATTAAAAATAAAAAAAACAAATACATTATTTTACATAAGTATTTCAGACCCTATGAGACTTGAAATTGAGCTCAAGTGCATCCTGCTTTCATTGATCATCCTTAAGACGTTTAAACCACTTGATTGGAGTCCACCTGTGGCAAATTTAATTGATTGGACATGATTTGGAAAGGCACAGACCGGTCTATATAAAAGGTCCCACAGTTGACAGAGCAAAAACCAGGAATTGAAGGAATTGTCCGTAAAGCTCCCAGACAGGATTGTGTCGAGGCACAGATCTGGGGAAGGGTACCAAAAAATGTCTGCAGCATTAAAGGGCCTTGGTCAGGGAGGTGACCAAGAACCCAATGGTCACTCTGACAGAGTTCCTCTGTGGAGATGGGAGAAAGTTCCAGAAGGACAACCATCTCTGCAGCACTCCACTAAATCAGGCCTTTTCGGTAGAGTGGTCAGACGGAAGCTACTGGTCAGTAAAAGGCACGTGACAGCTCGCTTGGAGTTTACCAAAATACACCTAAAGACTCTCAGACCATGAGAAACAAGATTCTCTGGTCTGATGAAACTAAGATTGAACACTTTGGCCTGAATTTCAAGCGTCACGTCTGGAAGAAACCTGGCACCATCCCTACGATGAAGCATGGTGGTGGCAGCATCATGCTGTAGGATGTTTTTCAGCGGCAGGGACTGGGAGACTAGTCAGGATCGAGGGAAAGATGAACGGAGCAAAGTAGATCCTTGATGAAAACCTGCTCCAGAGCGCTCAGGACCTCAGACTGGGGCGAAGGTTCACCTTCCAATAGGACAACGACCCTAAGCACACAGCCAAGACAATGCAGCAGTGGCGTCGGGACAAGTCTCTGAATGTCCTTGAGTGTCCCAACCAGAGCTCGGGCTTGAACCCGATCGAACATCTCTGGAGAGACCTGAAAATAGCTGTGCTGCAACGCTCCCCATCCAACCTGACAGAGCTTGAGAGGATCTGCAGAGAAGAATGAGAGAAACTCCCCAAATACAGGTGTGCCAAGCCTGTAGTGTCATACCTAAGAAAATGCAATGCTGTAATCGATGCCAAAGGTGCTTAAACAAAGTACTGAGTAAAGGGTCTGAATACTTATGTAAATAGGATCTTTTTTTTTTTATAAAAAAGTTTATAAAAAATGTTTTTGTTTTGTCATTATGGGGTATTGTGTGTAGATTGAGAGAACAATACAATTTAATGAATTTTAGAATAAGGTTGTCTGAAGACACTGAAATATATATATATAATTTTTTTAAGTTGATTTCAATTTGCCATATTTTCCAAATTTGCTGTTTCACAAAAGTTCTGAACGTATATCCATTTTACAGACACGGTATACTTTATTCTTATTTTTAATACCACCCTCCAGCTACATTCAGCCCCTCCTATCTATCTCTGAACACCATCCAGTTTTGATTTCTATTGGCAAATATTTTTCAATTGTGCTGTGATGTTTCACAAAAGTTCTGAACCTTTCTATTCTCCGTTTCTAAAGACTCTAAATGAAAAAGACATTTAGCTAAGAGTATCAATTGATTGATTGACTGACTATGACTTTTCAAAATCACCCAGCAGTACTATTTGCAGAGTTACCTCCAGATAAATGTTGCAATTCTTCAGCAATTCCTGAACCTGCAATCAAAACCAAGCCACATCTGGACAGTACCAAAACATGTGATCTAATGATTCTGCAAAATCTGCAACGCTGGGATGGTTGTATCCCCATATACATAACATTATATTGGTTGCAAGAATTTTGTATTATTTAAATTGAAAAACTAGGTCGTTTTGTGCCATGGAATCGGTACATTGAAAAATCTTTTTCCAACTATTTTGCGATCTATATGGCACGGCTGTCAATTTGTTGGTCCTTAAATGAAACTGGTATACTTTTTTTTTTGGTCTTTATTGCAGGGGCCAACAGACAAGTTCCTTACTTTCTCCCCCTTCCACTTGCCTCTTCTAAACTACACGACATTGTAAAAGTTGTTTTGTTTTGTCGTCCAATACGTAACATAGTACACTTCTAATAACTTGGTTGTAATCCAGAGAGGTTAGAACAATTATCTCGATCCTCTATGAGGCTGTGGAGGGATCCACATTGTGGATTTAAAAGAAAACATGAATCACCTGCAAACACCTTGATTTTTATGCCCTAGAGTTCTAGCCCTTTGAAAATTATTGGATATGATTTTAATAGCTAACATTTCGATGGCCATTATAAATAGATATGCCGATAGTGGACAACCTTTTTCACTCCTCTTGACTGTTTAATGCTTTCTGAGATGTAGCCATAATTAAATAATTTACAGGGATACTTTACTTTAACCCATTGTATAAGAGATTCTCCAAAATTGAAATATTCCAGGCATTTTTATATAAATTCCAGTCATACTGTATTAACACTCGTGTGGTGTTTGGGGTCTGTGGGACCCATTTCAAATGTTCACGAAGACTCATTGGCCTTGGCTCATTTTCTGTGAAGAACATGTAAAATAACACATTTTCATTGAGAGCACCCTGTGCACACCCCTACACATTTATATTACATATGTGGTGTTCGGGACCACTGGACCCAAGTAATAAAAGTGTGGAAAAGTGTGTAGGTGAAAACAAAATGTTTGCTGTGTGCCTTCACTCGGTCTCTCTCCTCCCTGGGTCTGCTGTTTCAACATAGCACCAAGAACCTGTCTGTCTCCCGCTTTTCTCGCACTCTTTACCCTTTGTAGTGTGTGAAACTACACAATGTCTTGAGGGAACCTGCACAATGTGATTACAATACATTATTTTGATACATTGTGGGAAAATACTGAATTTTTTTACACTCTACCCCAGCCAGGTGCAAATTGGGGGAGGGAGAACAAATAAATTGCTTTGCATGTGTGACTCCTTACCACATTCAATCAGTATGGAAAAAAATCATCTCTGCTCACAGGGCCTTAGAATTTTTTTTTGCAGAGAGAGAAGCTAGTGTGGAAGAAGTGTCTTCAACTTTGGAAGATGAAGAATTTTCCAAATATGAGGATCATGTCTGTCAATTCAGAGTCTGACAGTGAGTTGGAAGAAGGTACGATTGACCTTCAGCCAGATCTAGGACCAGCTCATCAGCATCCTGCAGAAGGAGAAATATTGATGTCAAAAAATTTTGAAATTGAATGGTCTTCTTGCCCAAGGAATGAGCCACCCGGTATGGCTGCCAATGTGATAAGGATTCAACCAGGGCCAACGCAGATGGTGGTTACTCATGTGCAGCAAATAAAGTCTTCTTTTCAACTGTTCATCCCAAACACCATCCAGAAAACCATTCTGGACTACACTAACTTGGAGGGAAAAAGTGTTTTTGGAGAGATGGAAAGAGATGGACCAAACTGATTTACATGCCTACTTTGGGATTCTTATCCTTGCTGGTGTTTTCAGATCCAAATGGGGAATCCACAGAATCCCTGTGGGATGAAGAAACTGGCAGAAAACCTTTCAGTTCAACGTCGTCTCTGGAAAACTTCCACATTACTTCCAGAATTATCTGCTTCGATAACCGAGACACCAGACCAGCTCGGCGTCAGAGAGGCAAGCTAGCTGCGATCAGGTCAGTGTGGAACAAGTGGGTGGACTGCCCTTGGCCCAACGTTACTGTTGATGAGCAGCTTATGCCATTTAGGGGCCGCTTCCCCTTCAGGCAGTACATAACGTCTAAACCTTCAAATTATGGAAACAAGATCCGGGATGTCTGTGATGCTGCTTCATCATATGCGTGGAACTTGCAAGTGTATACAGGGGAAGTCAGATGGAGGAGCCCCTGAGAAGAACCAAGGGATGCGGTTTGTACTCGACGTGACACAGGGACTCCGTGGCCACAACATCACGTGTTAACTTTTTTACTTCGCACAAGCTTGGACAGGAGTTCCTCAAAAGGAAGCTGATGATGGTAGGAACAGTAAGAAAAAAAAAAAACAAGCCAGAGCTCCCACCTCAGCTGTTGAATACACGGAACAGGCCTTTCAATTCCTCTAAGTTTGTGTTCACGGCTGCCACATCCCTAGTGTCCTACGTGCCAAAGAAAGACAAAAATGTGGTACTCGTGAATACGCTGCTCAGGGATGGGAGAATCTGTGGTCAGGAACATCAAAAAACTGAAATCATAATGGATTACAGAAATAATCTGTCTGTAAACAATTGTTGGAAAAATGACTTGTGTCATGCACGAGGTACATGTCCTAACCGACTTGGATCGAAAGTAGTGCACCATATAGGGAATAGTGTGTCGTCATTTGGGATGCAGAAGTAACTGACTCCTAAGGGAGTCTCAAACCAGCCAGTCTGGTTAGGGTAAGACTGGACTTCATACTCACATAATAACGTGTTAGTATGCCTCCTTGGAGCATCACATCAATATCCATGAAGAAATATAATAAACCACATTTACATACAAGCTTACGTTGGGTCTATTCTGTTATTATCTGATCCCCCTCTTTAGTCACTATCGTTCCGTCCCAAACAACATACACTAGTCCCTATGTAGTGCAACCATTTTTGACCAGAGAGCCCTATTGGCCCAGATCAAAACCAGTACACTACAGGGAATAGGGTGCCATTTGGGATACAGCTTGCAAATCTCATTCCTACAGACAACGGTACCCACCACAGTCCAATATTTACATAATGACCTGGTATCAACAGAAGGTATCAACCACAGTCCAACCACAGTCCTCTATCTACATAATGACCTGGTATCAACAGAAGGTATCAACCACAGTCCGGACTATTTGCATTGACCCCCCACCACCACCTTTGTTTTTACACTGCTGCTACTCATTGTTTATTATCTATGCATAGTCACTTTACCCCTACCTACATGTACAAATTAACTCCTGTACCCTCAACTAACTTTATTTTTTTTAAACTGCATTGTTGGTTAAGGGCTTGTAAGTAAGTAAGCCTTTCACGGTAAGGTCGACACCTGCTATATTCGCCGCATGTAAAAAATAACATTTGATATTGACATAAAGCCCTGTTACCAACAGAAGGTATCTGTCCACGGTAGTTGTTGTTGATTATCTGGGTATGTGAATTAGTATCATACAGTGACTTCAGAAAGTATTCACACCCATTGACTTTTTCCACATTTTGTTGTGTTATTACTGGTCTACACACAATATCTCATTATGTCAAAGTAGAATTATGTTTTTTTTTTTACATTTTGAGAAATTAATAAAAAATAAAAAATGAAAACCTGAAATGTGTTGAGTCAAGTCATCAGCCCCTTTTTTATGGCAAGCTTAAATAAGTTTCAGGAGTAAAAATGTGTTTAACATTACTTTTGAATGACTACCTCATCTCTGTACTCCACACATACAGATAATTGTAAGGTCGAGCAGTGAATTTAAACATAGATTCAACAACAAAGATTCAACCACAAAGACCAGGAAGGTTTTCCAATGCCTTGCAAAGGGCACCTATTGGTAGATGGGTAAAAATAAAATAAAAGCAGATATTGAATATCCCTTTGAACATGGTGAAGTTATTAATTACACTTTGGATGGTGTATCAATACACCCAGTCACTACAAAGACACAGACGTCCTTCCTAACTCATTTGCCAGAGAGAAAGGAAACCGCTCAGGGATTTCAACACGAGGCCAATGGTGACTTTAAAACAGATACAGAGTTTAATGGCTGTGATAGGAGAAAACGGAGGATGGATCAACAACATTGTAGTTACTCCACAATACTAGCCTAAATTACAGAGTGAACAGAAAGAAGCCTGTACAGAATAAAAATAATCCAAAACATGCTTCCTGTTTGCAATAACGCAGTAAAGTAAAAGTGCAAAAAAATTGAAGATATGTCAAAAATGTAGTCTATTTCAGAAGAACATAATAACAAGTGGCTGTGGGCAACACTAGTTAATTAAGCAGACAGGATTTGCTTAGAATTCTGTGGCATTATTTTGTAGTATGAATAATACAATTGAACAAAGCTGAATAAAATAGAAAGGATATTTCCTCCAAACGATTTCCAAGGAAGTGCGAACATGCTGTTCTGTGTTGAGCGGTTAACAACAAAACAGGTCTTCCAATATGCTTAATTTAGAGTTACGAATATTTAGTCGTTATACAAATGTTGGGCAATATGTTTTGATTTTTAATACATGCTCTAATGATGATTTGAAAAAAAAAAGTCTCATGAAAGGCATGAGCTCTGCTCTGTTTCTTGTGTAGGCTGCACACACTTCATCAGTCTCTCATTCACTATTTGACAAGCACTTAATTATATTCTCACTAGGTCTCGAATTTCCTGGTGGCAACCCCCTTGTGTGGCCGTAATGCCCCCTAAAAAAATACATGCGTTTTGAGGCCAAAGTGGCTGTTGTACCCTTCGAGCTGAATATAATATTCAGAATTCCCTTCTACCGACTGCCGTGCTCTGAAGCACCTCTCACTCACAGGGCTCTCTCAGATATCTTAATTCTAAATAGCCAATGCCCGTCACGTGATCGGGTCCTTCTCACAAGCATCTCCGCTAAGTAGTAGGCTAAAAGTGAAGACAGACACATTGCGTCCCTGTTATGGAATTCCGAGGCTCATATTGAAGAAGTTAGAAGAACTGTCCACATTTACTTTTCGTTATTCAACAAGATGTGTAGGCCTAACGAACTGCAAAAGCACTAGCCTATGTCAATCTACTATCCCCCCATAGTACAAAATCAATAAATATTCCAAACATAGTCCGGGACAGTTGTGAGATGCGATAGAGCACAAATTAATACAACTATTAAAAAAATATATATAATAATAATAATAATAATAATGTTTTAAAAGCAATGTGGCTGATGCAACAGATCAGAACGATTAGCTTCAAATGTTGATAAATAATTTTTTCCAAATAAACACAGCAATGCGCACAGAGCAGATTAATGTTTGAAAATGCAATCAATTAGCGAGAAAACACTCTTCCGAAAAGCGACCAGAAATGCGATTATACATGTAATGCTCTTATAAAAGTGTATTTTAATGATGAAAATTATCTTCCCCAAACATGAAACTCACGTGCCACCTATGTATGCCAGTTAGGCTCTATACCGATTGTAAAGTGGATTAATGTACTTCAATTTTAAGAAGTTACTTGGCCACTTTAGAACAAACCTCATCAAAACATATAGGTGTATGGGCTATGCATACTGTAAGCTATGGACAACAAACACAGTTGCATTTTATTGATGGCACTTTGAATGCACAGAGATACCGTGACGAGATCCTGAGGCCCATTGTCATGCCATTCATCCACCGAGATCATGTTTCAGCATGATAATGCACGGCTGATGTCGCAAGGATTTGTAAACATTTCCTTGAAGCTGAAAATGTCTCATGCTGTGTCAGGCAAATTCTGGTCACACCAGATATGGACCCAACTTTTTAAAGGTATCTGTGACCAAAATATTTATATCTGTATTCCCAGTCACGTAAAATCAAGATTAGGGCCTAATGAATTAATTTAAATTGACTGGATGTCCTTATATGAACTGTAACTCAGTAAAACCTTTGAAATAGTTTTTTTGTTCAGTATAATATCAATTTCTTTTCCTTCCTCTAGTCCTACTAGGGATAGACCAAATGGGGCAGTTCTATGCTATCTTAAAGCCATATCAACCATCAGACAGGGCCTGCAACAGCCTATTGAACATAGTTTGAGTTGGAGACGCCATGTTACTTTAAAAAGGACGTGGGTTGACGCATCTGAACATTTGGAGCTTACTTCGTCAAAGCCAACTGATTGATCTTATTTTAAATGAATACACTATTGAAACGTGTTTCTACTGGTGTCTTCGCCCAATATATTATTGACCATTGCCCAGCTGTTTGTGTTAAGAGATATGAGAATACAAAATTCTAAGCTTTGTGTCACCACAAAGAGGAACTTTAAAAACATCAGTGAACAGGCTTTTTTTTCCCTTTTCTTCTTTACATGATCTTTACTTTAGTGACCTTGATTGTAGCTCAGCTATCCCTGAACATTATTTCGCTTTTAGCCATTCTGAAGATGCCTTCAATGCTATTGTGGATAATCCATTGAATGCCTGGTACACTCCGGAATTATCAGAAGTCATT